>NW_021617499.1:0-1029 GCF_004785775.1 Grammomys surdaster | reverse complement strand
CCTTTTAAGGTTGTGAGTTCTGGGAAGCAGTACCTCCACAGAGTCCCTGTGCCCAACTTTATACCCCTAAGTGCTTCTTAGAGGAGAGGTTGAACCTGAAGCTTGTTCAGGAGCGAGAAGGGAAAGGGACTCTTCTGATTCCTCCAATTCAAATGTTGAACTTGTGGTCTGAGTAAAGAATTCTGGATGTGGGCCATGGCAAGTGAGTGCACAACATGCATTTGGAAAGTCCTTGACAGATGCAGTAAGTTTGTGGTGACACTTTGTACTTACCTGGTGCTTAACTGAGGGCTGGAAGGTCCTGGAAGCAGCTGACCCACACTGTTCACCTCAGTGCTTGACTAGGAGGCCTGAAGATTATGCCTTTGTCTGTGTGCCTTATACTCTGAGACAGGAATGCTGAATGAATTTCTTCAGATTCTGATTGTTCTCTCTCCATTGCTGTATCTCTCTCTTTCTCATTCTCTGATTCTGTTTCCTTTTACTTTTCCTTGTGTGTGTGCTTGTGTGTGTACACATGCATATGTATGTGCAGACATATACTAGGTGTGTATTTCCTTCCAGTCTTTGGGAACTAGGGTTCTGTGTTTTGGCCTGTGGCTTGACCTGTATAACAGTTTAAAGGTGATGTGACTCCTGAGGTCTGGGATCCGCTCGTGTAAACAGCACTCTCATTGCCTCTGTGGTGCCATTTGTCTGTACATTTGTATCTCTTTGACAGACTAGAAAACTGTGTTGATGACTGGTCTCATCTCCAGAATTATGTGCAATGAATGTCTCCACACTATTAGTTATGGGGGATTTAGAGTCCCTGTTTTGAAATTAGGAAATATATAATCACAGGTTTCTGGTGGGCAAGGACCTGTGGCCTAGTCTCTTTAGAGCATAAGCTGCTAGACCTCCAGTTCAGGCCAGCTGAGTGGACACAGGGAGCCAGGGCACCCTCCATCTGGATGCCAAACTTCTGCTGTCCTGGGCCAGGATAACAAGTTTCCAAAGCTGGAGAAGATCCCCGTATGTAGAATGAAG
>NW_021617498.1:3127-8543 GCF_004785775.1 Grammomys surdaster | reverse complement strand
ATGAACTCCAAAAATCAAACACTAGAGAACCAAATACTCCAATCAATAAATGAACAGATAAACTGAATACACAGTCATAAAAAGAAAAAAATACAAACAGTGGGTAAATATTCTATCTAAAAATGAAAACATTATGAAAGAAGCCCCGGAAATATTTTTAGAACCAGAGGAGCAGGAAATCTGCTGTGAGATAGTCTTTTCTAAAACAAACAAGAAAACAGGACACAAAATAGAGGGGTATGGAAGAAGGGGTGGACTCCCAAGGAGTTGTGGAAAAGAAAGAAAGAAACAAAAAGAAAACAAAAACCTTTTTCCAAATCCTTAGCCATCAGAGAAACACAAGCTACAACTGGAGCTTAGTGGCCAGTGCTTACCTAGTACCCATGAGGAGGTACGTGTTCTGGGTTTGTGTCCCAGGAAGAAGAAAATTAACCTGTATTGTCGAATGTTCAAGTGACCTTAACGTGATTGAATAACTAATAAAAGACAAGAGAGAGACGAGCAGAGGCAGCCGCAGAGCTTTTAGAGAACATCCATGAAGGGCAGAGATTATAATCAAAACCAGTGAGAGAATAACATTGAGAAATTTAATCTCTGTGAAGCTGTGTCTGAGACGGAAGGGGAAATTCAAATGAGAATGGTAATTACTTAAAGATGGTGGTAAAAAATATTTCACATTTGGATTCACTATGAGTCTCCGCGTCCAAAATGTAGAAATCAAACAACAAATTAAGCCCAGGGTATAAGAAGGAATATAAAAACTGAAAGCAAAACTCAGCCCCGGGAAGTAGGGATTACATGTATGTAGCCTTAGATTTTTTCCAAAACTTTCTTTTAATAAGGTTCTTAAATGCTTTAACCTTCCTTCTGGCCCAACACCCATCAAAGGCAGCGGGAAGGAAAGGTTAACAGAGCCAAAGAGGATGTGGATCTGTTTAGAAATGCCACCAGAAGCTTTCTGATGCGTTTCTCCCTATGAAGTCACAACAAATGACGATAAGGAAAGAATGGTAGGGTGTACCAATACTACCACCTAGCGTTGTCAGCGAAGCCCAGTGATGGTCAAAACGAACGGTAAAGCATACCAACGTCATGTAGCGTTGTCCGCTATCTTTTGGGTCATACTTACATCTTTTCCAAACGTCACACGTTCTCTCAAGTGTCCACTCTGGCAAGATACGACGTGCGCCCTTTCCAGGATGCTTCTAGAAAAAAAAAAAAATACTACAAGTCTGTTCTCAGCAGAATATCATCCCCCTGTGTCTGCTTCAGCAAAAGTATCCTCGCATAAGACGGTTTCCAGAAAAACATCGGATTACGCAACGGAGCCTCTAAAGAAAACAGAAATTTCTACTTCAATTTCACTTGGAGACGACAGGTTCAACCTGATTTGGAAGTCAGCAGGAACGCTAAGTCACACAGACATAAAAGACACACACAAAAGACACTTCAAAGAGCAAACAGTAAACTAATTTAATCCTTGAAATTGGAGAAGCGTAATGTGCATTGTGGTGGATAGAAAACGTCCAGATCGATGGAGGAGACACTTAAGTAGATCTTGTCTTTAGTTTCTGTAGGAGTGAGTCAGGGCACGTCTTTCTTTGCTTTCTTTTTGTACTTAGCACTCAGATAAACAGAATTTCTTCCGCTACGTGGCCTCACCGTGACACCCTGTGTAAACGCGGGAGCGTGCAACTGAGGACCGAAACCTCTGGACCGTGAGCTGAAATAAGCTTCCTACAAGTTGATTCCGTCAAGCATTTTGTAACAGCGACAGGAAACTGAATGACCCACAGACTTTGTGGTTGCCTCTCTTATCTCAGCCCTGGAACCTCACACTGGGTCCCGCCTCTTAAGATTTCCACTTTCTTTCTTTTTTTTTTTTTTTTTGGTTTTTCGAGACAGGGTTTCTCTGTGTAGCCCTGGCTGTCCTGGAACTCACTCTGTAGACCAGGCTGGCCTCGAAGTCAGAAATCCACCTGCCTCTGCCTCCCAAGCGCTGGGATTAAAGGCGTGCGCCACCACCACCCGGCAAGATTTCCACTTTCAAACGGTATCATCCTTTAATGGGCTTCTGGGAGACATCCCACATCCAAACTAAAGCAGCAAAGGATGTCATGATACCTACAGGTGAACCAGCATCACCAAATGTTACAGGAATGGGTGAAACTTCCTTATCTTCCTTTCCCTTCTCATCCCTTCCCCTGCTCTCCTCTTTCCCTCCCCAGTTCCCGCTACTTGCTCGCTGTCCTCTCTGTTTAGGAAGGGAAGTAGTCTGAGAAACTGAGTGACAAGAGTCCTCAGTCACGATGTCTCGTTCTCCACTTGAGAGATATATTTTTTTTAAAAAATGAACTAGAATCGATTCTTTTACTCTTTTTTTTTAAAGATTTATTTATTTATTATATATGAATACACTGTAGCTGTCTTCAGACACACCAGAAGAGGGCATCAGATCTCATTACAGATGGTTGTGAGCCACCATGTGGTTGCTGGGAATTGAACTCAGGATCTCTGGAAGTGCAGTCAGTGCTCTTAACCACTGAGCCATCTCTCCAGCCCTGATTCTTTTACTCTTTGGGTGGTTTTCCCCTGAATGCTGACAACTGGCTCATTGGAGAACTGACTGCGCGGTGCTGAAGCATGTCAGCATCTGAAAACATTCCACCTGCCTGAAAAAAATACAAGTCTATCCACAAAAGATTCCTGAAGGCGCCTGGGGTATCTTCATAAAAATCACGCAATTACGTTAGCCTAATATGAAATATCATTTATTTCTATTTGTGTAAACTGTAGGGCTGTCACGTTGGTACTTTCTACTTCATTTCTTTCCCGTGGAACACTGGCAGTCGTTTTGGCCTCACCCGAGGGCTGATTTAACTTTGACTCCCTCTTGCAGACTTACAGTATTTGAGCAAGGTTTAGGAAACTCTGCTCAAGGCAGGAACCCAACAGGAGTCACAGGACGGTGCGTCTACGTGAGCTTTTCAAACCCCTCCAGGTTAGCGTAATGAAGCCACTGCCACATTTTCCACGGTATCTGCGCGGTTCACCCTAAGACATCCGAGAATTCTCAATAGTGGTTCATGATGGGAAAGTTATTTCAGTGTTGGGACCGGAAGTTTTAACATGACTGCTGGTCCAGAATATTGTCTGTTCTGAAACTCTAAAATTCTGAATCTTAATGTTTCAAACAAAACACTAGAGACGGAGGGAAAAAAACCCACCTCACTAGCAAAACCAGTTAAAAGTAAGGTTTGGGTACTTAAGTATGGCACGAAACTGAGTTTAGAAGAAGTTCTAATTTTGTTCTCAAACGCCCTAAGATCAGTCTCATGGGACACTGACTTGACCTGATAGCAAACTGGAGTAAGTTACTCCTTTTATGGGGGGAAACCAGTTTAATATTCTTGGAAAACGGCTCAATGGATAAAGTACTGAAATTATTGGGATCTGAGTTCAATCCCTAGAACCCACGCAAAAATGTCAGATCTGGAGACGTGTAAGCTTAGCTTTGGGCAGGCAGAGAGAGCTGGATCCCTGGAACACCCTGGCTAGCCTAAGTCTTCTTCTGGCCTCCATATTTATAAGATAATTCATAAAAGTTGCTCACAAAGTGTGTGGCACATAGTGACTGCTTAATAAATGCCAGTCATTATCATTAGCCTCTGAGTTTTAGAATAATGACTATCTGATATTTAACAGCACGAAAACTTAGTTCAACATTTTACTGGAAACATTTAGAGGGTATTCATTTAACGCCCTGAGTCTAATCACACGGCAAAACCTGACAAAGCCTACCTAAACCGTTTCTCCAAGGAGAAGCTGAATTATACAAAACACACTGTCGCGGAGGCTTCTTCTTCCTTGCAGGACAGCCTGACGTTGATATTCCCGAAAATGAATACGCTCATCAGCTTCCGTCCTCAAGACGCTCTTCTTCTCAATGAGTGAATCGAGAATATAATTTTCCTGCATATTACTTTTTTATTAATATTATTAATACATTATTAATATTACATAATAATTAATTATTAATATCACATAATATTATGTAATTAATATTAATTAATATAATCAACATTAATATTACATAATAATATTATGTAATTAATATTAATATAATCAACATTAATATTACATAATAATATTATGTAATTAATATTAATTAATATAATTAATATTAATAATATTTTTATTAACATTAATAATGTATATTAATCCATTAATTAATAATGTGTAAATTAATTTTTTTCAATATGATTATAATCAATTGCATACAAACCGTAGCCATCTCTTAGGAGGAGCACGCTGCAGAGGGTTCTGAGAGGCCCTGGGGAAGACGGCTGAGATCGTCTGTTTCAGGTATAATAGAGTCAAAAATTTCCACAGAACTAAGTCTAGCTTCCTATCACCTGAAAAATGCAGTTGTCTTGAGAGAAGAATCTGGAAGAAACTGGAAGGAGCCCGTTCGTTCTGTCTGTCGGTCTCTATCAGTAGAAGCCAGAACGGGGACAAAGGTTTAAGCAACAAGCAATGACCCAACGTGACTGAAGTTGACAATATCTATTGTTAGAGCTTCTGGAGGTTCAGGGCGAGGCAGAGCAGATCACAGAGCGAGGATAAATTTTCCAGAAAGACGCACATATCCGAAAATACGCTCACGATAGAACGAGCTCAGGCTGAGAGTGCAAATTCTCTCAACATCTTTATTTAATAATCAATTCTCTCAATATCTTTATTTAATAAACAATTCTGTCTATATCTTTATTTAGTAACCAATTCTGTCAGTATCTTTATTTAATAACCAATTCTGTCAATATCTTTATTTAATAACCAATTCTGTCAATATCTTTATTTAATAACCAATTCTGTCAATATCTTTATTTAATAAACAATTCTGTCAATATCTTTATTAAATTACCAATTCTGTCAATATCTTTATTTAATAACCAATTCTGTCAATATCTTTATTTAATAACCAATTCTGTCAATATCTTTATTAAATTACCAATTCTGTCAATATCTTTATTTAATAACCAAGTCTGTCAGTATCTTTATTTAATAACCAATTCTGTCAGTATCTTCATTTAATAACCACTCTTTTTTTTTCTTGATGGTTTTAGATGTGGCTCGTTCTATCGTGCGAAGCTCTTGGGGGGATCGAACGCTGTCTGCGGCCTGACACTTAGCAGATTTTCACGCTGCTCGTTGCTAGAACGGAAACAATTCCAAAATGTGCAACCACCTTGTTCTAGGATGAAAATAAACCGCGAATGCTCCCGGTGCCTGATGAGCGAAACTTGCGCGGCTGCTGTGCTTTCTCTCCACGCGGTTCGCTTCTGAGTGGTCGGTGCGCACAGAGGTGCAAATAAATATCCAGGATAAATACATTACTCAGAAGGCGCACAGAGGT
>NW_021617498.1:944-3117 GCF_004785775.1 Grammomys surdaster | reverse complement strand
TCAGAAGGCGCACAGAGGTGCAAATAAATATCCAGGATAAATAAATTACTCAGAAGGCGCACAGAGGCTTAAATAAATATCCAGGATAAATAAATTACTCAGAAGGCGCACAGAGGTGCAAATAAATATCCAGGATAAATAAACTATTCAGAAGGCGCACAGAGGCGCAAATAAATATCCAGGATAAATAAATTATTCAGAAGGCGCACAGAGGTGTAAATAAATATCCAGGATAAGTAAATTATTCAGAAGGAATAAATAAAAATACAGCAATCAGCTGAAGAATGGATATTCAGTGAGCGGCTGCAGAAAATCCACACGGATGTGCGGGCTGGAAACGGGGTCGTGACGCTCCAAGTGCCTCATTTTTAAGCTGCTGCAGGACGTGGGCACCACGTGATCTTTCTCGGATAGAAAACCTCACATGTTTCGACACAGAAATAAGAAAACAGATGCAATAGTCAGGTTTTCTGTGCGTCGATGAAGTGCGCTTGTGGCAAAGACATTTATTATTATTATTTATTTATTATTATTTGTGGCAAAAACATTTAGAAATCACATATAAGATGTCACTTTCCTGGAACCTAAGAACAGATAACAACTGCTCATTTAACACAGATCAATACGAGAGTCCCAAGTTCAAGACTCAAGACCTGCGCGGTGGTAGAAGATTACCGAGTCCCCCAGGTTGTTCTTTGACATCCACACGCCCAGCACGGCTCGCGGACACGTGCGCACACACCACACACACGCGTAAATATAAATTTTAAAGTGATCTTCGCCCCCCTCTCTCTGCGTACGAGTACGATTTGCTTCTACGAGGTAATATAAGCGCTAAAAAAAAAAAAAAAACAGTTTAAAAAATAATAAGTTTTTTTTTATCCATTTGTGTTGATTCGGGTTTTATGTATCTACCAGGTAAAAAATAATAAGTTTCTTTTTATCCATTTGTGTTGATTCGGGTTTTATGTATCTACCAGGTAAAAAATAATAAGTTTTTTTTATGCATTTCTGTTTATTCCGGTTTTATGTATCTACCAGGTATAGGTTTGAGGTAATGGCAGAGTCAGGCGGATCGGTCATTTTAGAAATAAAACTAGATATTTAAACACCATTTCTGGGTTCTCCGTCCCTCACATACGAAAGCTCAATTTCCGACGACGTTGCGTGCACAAAACAGGTTAAACGAATGTAGGCCGTTTATATTTTCCTGTCTTACGAAATGAGTGTCTAAAGATGTGAAACTGAACAGTGACGACGTCGGAACTAAATCTCCCCGGCGTGTGCTAAAATATAAAATACTATCGATTGACACAATAGGGATTGGAAACAGATCAACAAGTCTTAATGTATCAGAGAACTCAATAATCGTGTTCCGTAAGGCTCCTTCCACCTTTGCTCATTCCTCCTGCATCTTCTTCCAAGGTTTCTCTTGCGTGTTTTATTACAGAAAATCCCCTATAGTTTTATATTTAGTCTTCATTTTTGATTGATTTCTTCACTTCCTCTCAAATCGCTTTTAAAGAGCCTGGATCTTCTTCCTCCCCAGAGGAAGAGGAACCTTGTCACAAGTCCCTAAGTTCGCAGAGCAGGACGCCTTCCCTTGGAGCCAGTTGGAGTCGTGAGGACATTGTCTCCACTCATTTTCCGAGTCACATAGCACGCAGCTTCAGGCCTTATTGAAATAAGAATGTCTCGTTCTTGTTTCTATAGGTTTCTATCGATTTTGAGGGGACAAACGACACCTGTGGGACCGTCTGAGCCGCGTACTTGAAGGCCCAGGGATGCTCATTCAGATTCAGATTACCGTCTCTAGTGAAAACCTCGGTTTAGAGTCCAAAGGAGCCTTCAAATGACCATTATGGTCAAATGAAATACGTAAAAAATGGAATTCTGCCCTAAAGGGATAAAAATAGACACATCTAATTATAACTAGTATAGCATATACATTATATAAATATACATTAAATATATATACTATATTGAAAGCTGTGTTTACTTTGTATCATATATATATACTATATTTAAAGCTGTGTTTACTTTGTATCATATATATATAGTATATTTAAAGCTGTGTTTACTTTGTATCATATATATATATACTATATTTAAACCTGTGTTTACTTTGTATCGTATATATATAGTATATTTAAAGCTGTGTTTACTTTGTATC
>NW_021617498.1:0-844 GCF_004785775.1 Grammomys surdaster | reverse complement strand
ATACTATATTTAAAGCTGTGTTTACTTTGTATCATATATATATATACAATATTTAAAGCTGTGTTTACTTTGTATCACAGGTAACTTTTCTTAAATCACAACACGTGACATCCTACTTCTTTTGACATAATCATAACAATTGTTCAAAAAAAAATAAAGAAAAGGAACCCTTTAATTCCAGAATCCACGGTCAGCGACTACGGTTTTCATTCAGCCTGTTGGTGTCTGCATTGTACGCTAGGTCCTTTTTAAAAGCAGCATACTGTATTCTTCGTCTCCGGAGTGAACGAGATTAAGGAATACATCTCCACTTTTAATTTCCTGTATTATTTTTACTACGTGGAGCTGTGTTTGGGGTGTTGCGGGGGGCAGTTTGTACACGGGAGTGCAGATGCCCAAGAGTCCAGACGCGTTGTTCTAAAGCTGTTCTTCTAGCTGATCCTGAGCCTGCTGGTACAGGCGCCGGCAACTGAACTCAGGTTTTCTCCAAAAGTTGTTTGTCTTGGGGTTTTCTCTTTGGTTAGAAGACAGAGCAGAGAGTCCGGTGCGTCATGCGTTGCATGGATGAATTATGTGGCTTAGTGTTGGAAAATTATGACAACTTTTCTGTAGCTAATAGTTGAAAAGGAAGGTGGGTTCGGTGAAGGTCTGTAATTCTAGCGAGGCGAAGGCTCTAAAGGGAAGAACATGAGTTCAAGGTTAGCTGGAGCTATGTAGACTGTGTCTCGGAAACACAGAGCAAAATAAAATCAGACGACGCTGCGTTCGCCTGAGCTCAGGAAAGTGGGTCAGGAGAGGAATCAATTGACTTTTAGATAAAAAGAGAATGTGTTCTTTTATGTTT
>NW_021617497.1:0-3498 GCF_004785775.1 Grammomys surdaster | reverse complement strand
TTAGCAAAATAACCAAAGAAAAGGACTCAGTAGTAAAATTAGAGAAACAGGAGAAATTACAACAGTTAACAATAAAGTTCAGATTTGTAATGATATGTCTTATAAACTTTTATTCTAGATTCCAAGTAGAGGGTAGAAGCAGTCTTACTTTGTAGCCCAGGCTACAGCTTCCTATGTACCACAGGCTTTCCTTCAACTTGGAACCCTTAGGCCTCAGGCTATGATTCTTGAGTTTAGAGGAGTGTGGATTAGTGGTACTCTCCCTTCTGAAGTACTGTAAATGCTTGATCTTTGACTAATTGTGTTTATTGTCTTGCTTGTTCCTTGACTATTTGCATCTATTGTATTGCTAGTTCCTCAACCTAGAACTGACCTTAATACTTGCATGTAATTCAAATGGTATAAAAGCAAAGAGGAGGCCAGGGCGGTGGTGGTGCACGCCTTTAATCCCAGCGCTTGGGAGGCAGAGGCAGGCAGATTTCTGAGTTTGAGAACAGGCTGGACTACAGAGTGAGTTAAAGGACAACCCGGGCTATACAGAGAAACCCTGTCTCGAAAACCCCCCCCCAAAAAAAAAAAAAAAAAGCAAACAGGAGGAGGTGGGGATGGGTTACAGAGTTTCTAGGGAGGGGAAATGAGCAAGGGGGATAACATTTTAAATGTAAAAAATTAGATAAAAAATAAAATGAATGAATTAAAAAAAATCAGAGGGCTGAAGAGATGTCTCAGTGGTTAAGAGCACTAACTGCTCTTCTGGGGGTCCGGAGTTCAAATCCCAACAACCACATGGTGGCTTACAACCATCTGTTATGAGATCTGATGCCTTCTTCTGGTCTGAAGACAGCTACATTGTACTTACATATAATACATAAATAAATCTTAGGGCTGGAGTGAGCAGGGCTAGAGCAAGCTGGGGGGGGGGGGCGAGGGGGAGAAGGGGCAGGGAGGAATCCGAGTTTCCCAAATACAAATGTGTCACATTGTACATGTACAGCTTGCTGTCTATAGATTTTCTGTACTGTGTCTGTGTGTCTGCTTTCGTGTGCATACTGTGGCACCAATCATGGTATTATCCTCACTTCCTCACTGAACCTGAGGAACGAATTGAAGCTTTCTGACTCAGCTAAAATGGTGGCCATCTAGCCCCAGGGACACTCCTGCCTCCTTCTTCCCATTATCAGGCTTTTCTCTGGGTGCTAGGATCTAAACTCAGGACCTCATAACTAAACAGTCAGGCCGGACACTGCCCCAACCTCCCCTTTCTTTGTGTGTATTTGGACTCCAATAAAAGGTAACTTCAACAAATTTTCTAAAATGAGAACGCTATTTGGGAGTTCTCTAGTCCGTTCTACTCTTTGCATTTCCTGGCCTTCTTAGCTGTTATACTCACAGATGACTTGTGAGATGGCTCAGAGACAAGGGACCCACTGTTGGAGGACTGTTCAGTTACCCACTAGTGTTTTATGTAGGCTTGTCTGCCTCCCATTGTGTAGATGACACAGTTGAAGCCTTCAAAGGCCAAACATCCCAGGGCTAAGTGTGTATGTGTGCTTAATGACAGAGCGGGAGTCTTACCCCAGTCTGTTCTCTGTTTGTAGTGAGACAAGTCTCCATGTGTCATCCTGGCTGGCCTTGAACTCTGGACCTTCCGTCCTCAGCTCTAGAGTACTGCTATTATACTCCCTCTCATTCAACAGGCTTGCTAGTCTTCTTGTCATTACTGTATATTAGTTGAATTTTTTAAAACTTCTTTGGGTAGAAATAAGGCCAGGAGTTCAGTGAACAGTTTCATAACACAATTCTGTTACACTGAAGGATAGAAGAGGAGAAAAGATGGTTAACTTCAAACCTCCATTATGTCAAGTCTAGTAGCCTGTAATTAGGATGAAAACGATAAAATCTTCCTTAACATTTGTTGTGCAGTTGGCTAGATGGAACTTCTACTCAAATAGTATATAAATGAGGGACAGGCCACAGATTGGTCTGGTGGGTCATATAAAGTATGTGGCATCTGCTCATTGTGCCTCTGTAAGATTTACAAAACCTGCTGCTGCATAAATTACACCTGAAAACAATTAATCTTGCTCCCAAAGGATAGATCCATGGGGAAGAACTTGCTCTGTCAGCCAGGAGTGCTGGGTCTACATGTCAACAGGATCAGGGTAAGTGATGGGAGATGAGACCTGCAAAGGGAACAGGGTACTACACTCCTAATGCAGCTGTTTTCAAGTGTTGAACCCTTTTAGGAGAATAGCTTGAGGCAGTAGAGGTGCTTCTGGAAATGGACCACTTGGGAAATCCGTAGGATAAGTTAGTGAGAGATGAGTAGGTAAGCACACAGATGAAGAAGTAAAGTTGTTGATCAAAAAACTACTTCCAGCCTCAACCAGAGATGCCTGTTCACAAAGAACAGTGATGAATGCAGAGATGCATGGCCATTCAAGATGCCGGGAATAAGCTAGTGACGATGGAGTGCTCAGCCCTAAGCAAGACATTTACACCACTCCCTCTGAGGCTCTGTGAGCATGGTGGAAGAGGAGCTGGGAAAATGTAAGAGCTTCAAGACAGGGAGAAGTGCTGTGAATGTTGGCTTCTTCTGGACATGGCACAGTGGTCACAGTCAGCACTCCACAGCAGCTATGGCTGCCTGCAGTGGGCCCCAAGAGTAAATCAAGGATAGGGGCTGTACCCCTTCCTTGCAGTTGCCATGGGGAGGAAGGACCAGTAAGGAGCACATAAGAGTCCAATGGATGGTTCCAAACTCATCGTGTCAATGATGATCCTAGTTAAAATCAGTCACAAAAGAATAAAACATCAAAGTCATGAATGTAGAAAAATGACTTGGGATCAGATACTAGGATAGGAAAAAAATTACAGTAAAAGAATACACTTTATGCCAGGCAGTGATGGTGCATGCCTTTAATCCCAGCACTTCGGAGGCAGAGGCAGGCAGATTTCTGAGTTCGAGGCCAGCCTGGTCTACAGAGTGAGTTCCAGGACAGTCAGGGCTATACAGAGAAACCCTGTCTCCAAAAACCAGAAGAAGAAGAGGAGGAGGAGGAGGAAGAAGAAGAAGAAGAAGAGGAGGAGGAAGAGGAAGAGGAGGAAGAGGAGGAGGGATAGAGGGAGAAGAGGGAGAGGAAGAAGAAGAAACTGTAAACTAGAGGGATAAGTAGGATAAGTTAGTGAGAGATGAGTAGGTAAGCACACAGATGAAGAAATAAAGTTGTTGATCAAAAGACTACTTCCAGCCTCAACCAGAGATTCCTGTTCACAAAAAACAGTGATGAATGCAGAGATGCATGGCCAGTCAGCTGGAAAGATTCATTTCTGCTATCCTGATAGTACCCTCTTGGTTGAGATACTCAAATGATAGTCGACACAGTGGTCTGACGTTCAGAAAATAAAGCATTTTTAAGGGTCTTGCTGGGATTATCGGCATACAGGAGGCAGTTGACAGAGTGTGAGCCCCAGGAGGAAAGCGTGTAGGGTACAGAG
>NW_021617496.1:0-2461 GCF_004785775.1 Grammomys surdaster | reverse complement strand
GGAACCCTTCTGGAGGGCGTGGAAGTCTAGGGGTCGACCGTAGGGGGAGGCAGGGGAGCTGACAGCTGTGTCAGTCTCCTGCGGAGTCACTTCTGGATCCTCTGCAATTTTCAGCTGATGGTAATGAACTTCAACTGCCTTCTTGATGGCAGCATCAACCTGGTTCCGTGGACGACAGGTCACGGGCGATGATCTCTGTCTTGCTCAATCTTGATGTCGTGCGCACATCCTCTCAATGAGGGTCCGTCCGGATGGGTCCGTGCCTCGAGCCCCACATCTGGGTGCCACTTGACCCGACCGGCGGGTCCTGGTTATTCGTGGGGGCGAGGAGGACTGCAACCTGCTATTCTTCAGAAGATATGGTACACTGCTTGAGTTATGGTCTCCCTGCTATTCTTCAGATGATATGGTACACTGCTTTGAGTCTATCTGCAGTTGCCAAGCAGGATCTTGCAGTTGCCCAGCTTCAGGGGACCTTGTGCAGGTGGGAAAAGGTAGGGGGTGAGGGTAAGGGCGAGGCTCCTGGCTTCTGGTCCATCTGGGTTAGAACTTCTAATAGCAGGCATCACGGGTGATTCAACTTTACCTGGAAAGAAAAAAGAAGGGGATTTCAGGGATATTTCTCTTCCCTGGATGTAAATTGTTATTCATCGTATTTATGATTGGGCCTGGCTTTGTGAGGGTATCTATTTTTTTCATTAATATTTGTGGTAGCCGGTTAGCTGTGCCTTCTGTGGTTTTGGGCAGGCATATCAGTCCTCGGCTCTATAAGGGAACTGGGACTGGGGCATTCCCTTTATGGGTATGAGGGTCCTTCCCCATATCTGTGGCAAAGTTTTGTTGGTCTTGGTGGTGCCCGAGGTCACCAACATGGTCAGCAAGAGATTTGCCATGAGCTTTCAGCTTTAGAGAGAGAAAAGTGAACAAGGCATGATGGAGAGTATTTCAGGGGGACTCCTTCTGAGGGGGTAGCGTTCCCCCTCTTTTGTTTTTAAAGCCAATTTTTCAGAGTTCTTGTAAAATCAGGGCAGAAGCGCCAACAGTTGCTCCTTCCACACTCAGAGAGTCATGAAGGCCTTATTTAAGGATATATAAATCTATATTAATAATCTTTCGTCAAAGGACTTTTATAGCTCCACTGACAGTTAATCAGACTATATGATATATCGATTAGAAATAGCTTTTCCTACTTTTTGTGAGATTACCTCTCTTTTGTCAATTAACTGTTGAGGAAGTTAGGGTTTACCTCTCTCTTGAGAATATTGAACAGAGATTTAAATTCTTTTGTGGAGAGCTTAAAATAGTATCTTAGCCAATTTGCATCTCCTAGAAACTTTTGAAATTAATTTAAAATAAATAGACTTCCTTTTTTTTAAATCCTTTATCTGTGTGGGGTTTTTATTGGGTATTATACGTATTTACCTTTCAATGTTGTCTCCTTTCTCATTCTCCCCCCAAATCCCTTATCCCCTACCCCTTCCTCCTAATTTTTGTGATGGTGTGCTCCAAACATCCTCCCAGTCCCATCTCGCTGCTCTCGAATTCCAACACAGTAGGGGATCCAAACTTTTGGGGACCTTGGCCCTCCACTTTCACTGGAGTCTAACAAGGTCACCCTCAATTCCCTATACAGGTGCGTGAGTCCCTCCCATTGTGCTCTCTGGTTGGTGGTTTAGACTTTGGGAGTTCTGGTTGAAACTTTTGATGCTCCTTCTAAAAAGGACCAACGCATTCATACTTTGGTCTTCCTTCTTCTATGTGAGTTTTATGTGGTCTATATGAAGATTCTTAGAAATTGTGAGCTTTTGGGCTAATATCCACTTATCAGTGAGTGCATACCATGTATGTTCCTTTGAGATTGGGTCATCTCACTCAAGATGATATTTTCCAGCTCCATCCATTTGCCTAGGAATTTTGTGAACTGATTGTTTTTAATAGCTGAGTAGTACTCCATTGTATAAATGTACCACATTTTCTGCATCCATTCTTCTGTTGAAGGGCATCTGGGTTCTTTCCAGCTTCTGGCTATTATAAATAAGGCTGCTATGAACATGGTGGAGCATGTGTCCCTGTTGTATGTTGAAACTTCTTTTGGGTATATGCCCAGGAGTGGTATAGCTGGGTCCCTAGGTAACGCTATGTTCAATTTTCTGAGATACCGCCAGACTGCCTTCCATAGTGGTTGTACCAGTTTACAATCCCACCAACAGTGGAGGAGTGTTCCTCTTTCTCCACATCCTCGCCAACATGTACTGTCACCTGTGTTTTTGATCTTAGCCATTCTGACCGGTGTGAGGTGGAATCTCAGTGTTGTTTTCATTTGCATTTCCCTGATGACTAGTGATGCTGAACATTTCTTATGTGCTTCTCAACCATTCGATTTTCATCAGTTGAGAATTCTTTGTTCAGCTCTATGCTCCATTTTTTAATAGGGTTCTTTGATTGTCTAGAGTCTAATTTC
>NW_021617495.1:0-1179 GCF_004785775.1 Grammomys surdaster | reverse complement strand
ATGGGTTTTCTTCTACATCTAATGGCTGTGTGGGCTTCTTGGGGTCTATTTGTATGGCATGATCTGCGTACGTCCACATATATGCTAATTTGTATTGCTCGCATCCCTCATCCCAGTATTGTGCTCTACAATATCCATATTTTTGCCAAAAGCTTTCAAATTGATTCATAACTTTTAACCATGGTCCCGAGGTCCAATATTGGGGCCATAGGTGCTGAATCTAGCTAGTGTTTACTGGCTTTCTCCAGATATAATTGGAGTAAGCAAAGCTGGTATTATATTGATCTGTGTTTCTTCGATGACTATTTAATACTGAGTCTTGTATTAAATATAGAGCTGTTATTAGGATGAGTGTTGCAGCAAATATTGTACATAATGTACCCAGCAAAAGGTTACATTTGCCACCATTCCCATGGCATGTTTTCCTGTTTTGTTGTATTACAATCCATGCATTTTGCTGCACATTGAGTCGTTGGTAGCGGTGTCTATTGTTGGGATTATAACATAAATGCCAAGCATAACTAGGAATGCGCAATAAGGCGCGTAGCGTATGGGGGTACATTGCATTATGCCACATCTTCCAATCTGACCAACCTTAGGTCCCCACGATCTTGAGTGATCCACGTGTTGTTTCCTTCTCCTTGTGCTAGAATTTCTGCAAGGTGCAAGGATTTATCTTTAGGATTCCTGTAAGTTGTAGAGTATGGCTTCATAAGTGTCCTATTATCTTCTTTGGCATAATGCTCTCTGGTTCTAAATGTAAGGCTTCCTGATAGGGGGAGGCTCTATGACGTCTAGGCCTAAGGTTTAGTTCATATACTGCTTTATCGATAGCCATTTGTAAGTTTGGATGTTTATCAATAATTTATGGGTTTTTTTTTTTTTTGAGACAGGGTTTCTCTGTGTAGCCCTGGCTGTCCTGGAACTCACTCTGTAGAGCAGGCTAGCCTCAACCACTCGAACTCAGAAGTCCACCTGCCTCTGCCTCCCAAGTGCTGGTATTAAAGGCGTGCGCCACCACTGCTCGGCTAATAATGTATGTTTTAATAATCCATTGAATCTTTCTATCACTCCTGCCGCTGTGGGGGTATATGGTTGATGAAAATCCCACATAATATCAAAGTTCTTAGCGAATTGTTGTACTATTTTAGAAGTAAAGTGTGTTCCTTGATCTGATTG
>NW_021617494.1:1738-3210 GCF_004785775.1 Grammomys surdaster | reverse complement strand
ATATGTATATATGTCTTATGTGTCAATCAAAATGACAGACTTACCCACTACCCAGTTACCCCATTAGGTTCCTCTGATCTCAGTAGCTTTTTGGGGGACACAGGTCTCAGGGTAGGATTAGTCTTTGGCTGCCAGGCCCAACAACTCTGAGAGGATTTCCTGTGGAGGAAGAACTTGGGGGACTGATGTGCTTTGACTTAAGCAACTCGAGGCATGTCAGGTGTCCCTCCTTGTGCACACTCCAGGCCAGGCCTCAGCAGTGGGCAAGGCAATGGAGTAGTCTTTCTCACTGGTTTATTGTACCACAATCCGGGTGGAGGGCTTTGTTGTTGTGTTCATATCTTCTTGGAGACCTTAGGGGACTTGGGAGTCTGTCCATTTTAAGTTTACGATTTTAAATGCCATATTCAGCAGCTCTCAAACAGGGTTGAGGACCAGTACCTACTAAACATATCTGTGTTAGACAGTCTATGTCTGTTTCTAGTTATCTCTTCTAAACTGTACATCTAGCAGATATAAAACAGGAGGCTAAATAATGAACTGCATCAGCTCTCAACATGACTTTAATGTTACCCTTAAGAAAGATGGTGGTGAAGCCATAATTCAAACTTCTTTATTCCAAAGTCAGGACAATGACCAGTCACATGCTGTTTATCCAGTGTGTATACTTATTCCTGTCAGCAGGTGGTAGATTTAAAATGAGCAGGCTATTCGTTCACCATTGCAATCAATGCTGGTGCTGCCACCAATGCTGGGACAGGAGAGAAATAAGGGAGCTCAGGGCTGGGCAGCACCTGGAGCCCTGTGTTCACTGAAGTGAAGGGAGAATGGGGGAATGTAGCTCCAAAAGAATTGGACACAGAGAAGTCACATCAATTTGAGTAAATTTTTTGTTTTAGATCCCATGGCACCCATCTTCCCAGCATTTACCAGAGATCCCAACACTATTGAATTGTCCCAGTTCATAATCTGAGAACTAACGGTTTATGTGGGGTGGTAAGCTCAGATAAGATGTCTCTGTGTCAGAAGTTCTTCCAAAACAAAGACCAGGTCTTTGGTGCTAATTCTGGGGTGGCCATGACCCAGCAGAGAGAGACAGGAGGATCCTGGACCTGGATAGACAGTAGCTGGGAATGGGAATTCATGGAGTCCGAAAAATGATGTATCCAGCAGAGAAGGAAAGAGGAACAGAAGCTGTCTCCACACGGCTAGTCAAGACCCTAGGTTATTAGGCTGAGGACTCTACTTCTCCCAGATTTGGCACCATATAAGAGGTTATTTCTCTGCTGGAAATGAGCCAATTTAAACCAGATTAGATTACATAAAGGCAGGTTTATTGGGAAGATGCTCTCTGCTGGGAGAGTTCGCTGGGGGAAAGGGGTGAGGGGGACTAGGGGAGGGAGGGAGGGAGAGAGAGAGAAAAAAAGAGAGAGAGAGAGAGAGAGAGAGAGAGAGAGAGAGAGAGAGAGAGA
>NW_021617494.1:0-1728 GCF_004785775.1 Grammomys surdaster | reverse complement strand
AGAGAGAGAGAGAGAGAGAGAGAGAGAGAGAGAGAGAGAGAGAGAGACGCTAACACAAAGAGAGAAGAGAAGAGAGAGCCCAAAATGTCTTGATATAGGGAAGAGCCTCTGGGGGAAGGGCAGCCCAGCCCTGGGCTGGAAAGTTCAAGGTTGGGGACAGGGTATGCCAGGTAGAGACTGAGGGATGGTGGGAAAACCTGGAGACCAGGTCTGCTTTGGTTTGTAAAATATGCACCTCTTGTCCCCTGGTCAAAACTTAAAACCTCCCAGTCAGGCCTCAGGCCTCACTTTCCTAGAGTACTAGGTCTCCAGCTGAGAAACAGTTTACCTAGTTATCAGACTCTGAAAAGAGACAAATTCACAACACAGGTTTCAAAGTAACTTTTTACTATTTTTTTATTTCAAAGGAATTGCTTTACAATGACTGTCAGAATCAACCATCTGTGTCGCATGGAAAATGATTAGATAGGAAAACATTTAAAGTTTATGTAAGTTCTGAAGGTCTAAGCAAGTGATCTAAGATATGTTAATTCACGTTAATTGTAAAGGTCTAGAAAATGATATATGAAAAGTTAAAAAAGTATTTCATATTTCTTTCTGCCTTGAGTTCTGATAAGCTGGTAGTAAAGCACTAAGAACTGTTATCAGTCACAAGCTCAAGATTTTAAATTTCCTTTGGTTATCTTCTAATAATAGACCTAAAAGTGCTTCTCAATCATGCTGAAAACATCTCTGTCCAATCTATATATCCAGTACTCTGGAAAGAGTGTTAACACTTTAACCCAGATTCAGTTTTCGGTTCCCAAGCTTTTACTCTGATTTAAAGGTGTACGTCTACTGCCTTTTCTACAATGTGAACTTCAATATTGATCATAGCAGCGATAATGCTAACATATCTAAAACTTTTATTATTGTAAACTTAAAAAAGATTTCTTGTAAACTTCTGTTTCCCCACCTGTTCCTGAAGATGAGATCTCTCTCTCTCTCTCTCTCTCTCTCTCTCTCTCTCTCTCCCTCCCCCCCCCCGAGTCTTGGGACTACTTGTCCCACTAATGGAAGTTTCAAATGTACACCCAAGATAAAAGTTTTCCCCTAAAGTCCTTAACTTAGCCTTCTGGCCCTAATGCAGATGCTTCAGCAGATTTCCAATCAGTCAAAGACTACAAACTGTTCCAATGTGGCCTGTACCTCCCTAGCCCCAGATGGTTCCACAGAGCCTGGACAGCAATAGAAACAGCTTGCTCTTCCTGGCCTTGGCCAGGATTCAGCTTTCTTGGGTCCCCAAAGATGTCAACACCCCTAGTTAGCAGAGAACAATCTAAAGAGCATGGCACCCTTACTGCTACCTCACCAGTCACCCCCTCCTATTCTCTTTCCTGTTAAATGAAAGGGAGAAATATTAATCAACTAAGAATCACTTACATTCCAGAACCTGATGCCTTCCATCCCCCATCTCATCTCTAATGACTTAACCCCATCATTACTTGGACAATATAAAATTCCATCACCACCACTGTTGCCATACTTTCCCTAATAGAATGTTCCATACTCCCCGTTCCCACAATGTCTGCAACTGGGACATGCTCTCCACCCATGCTCAGAAGCAGCCATCCCCACCTCTCAATAAATCTCTTGTATCAGGTCTTTCAGGAGGGGGGAATTGACTGTTGTGGCATTCCTTGATTCTTGATTGCCAAGATGCTCTTTCACCACAAAATCACAAAACTC
>NW_021617493.1:0-2603 GCF_004785775.1 Grammomys surdaster | reverse complement strand
AAATTAAAAAAATAGTAAATTGATAAGGAGATCATTTGAGTTGTAAAGGAATGTGATTTAAAACAGTTTTTCCTGATCATATTAAACATTTACTTGGCAAAAAAATTCATAAAATTGAAAACACTGTGGAAAAGCTAGTGAGAAATTCATAAAAAATCGTGAAAACTTGAAGAAATATTACACAGTCAATAATAAACTGTAATCAAACGGAAGAGAAATCAAAGAAAATTATGAAAAAGGAGAAATTTGCATTTAAAATTCACAACAAATAGAAAATTGATAATGAGACCATTTGATTTGTAAAGGAATGTGATTTCAAACAGTTTCTCCTGATAAAATTGAATATTTACTTGGCAAAAAACTCATAAAATTGAAACTACTGTGGAAAAATCAAACAAAAGAGATATCAAAGAACTATATGAAAAAGGAGTAATTTGCATTTAAAATTCATAAAAAATGGAAAATTGATAAGGAGAACATTTGATTCGTAAAGGAATGTGATTTAAAACAGTTTGTCCTGATAAAATTAAACATTTACTAGGCAAAAAAATTCATAAAATTCAAAACACTGTGGAAACATCAAACGAAAGAGATATCAAAGAACTTTATGAAACAGGAGTAATTTCATTTAAATTCATAAAAAATAGAAAATTCATAAGGTGAGCTATTGATTTGTAAAGGAATATTATTTAAAACAATATTTCCTGATAAAATTGAACATTTACTCGGAAAAAAATTCATAAAATTGAAAACACTGTGGAAAAACCTAGTGAAAAATTCAGGAAAAATAGTGAAAATGTGAAGAAATATTACACAGTCAATAATAAAGTATAATCTAACGAAAGAGAAATCAAAGAAAGTTATGAACAAGGAGAAATTTGCATTTCAAATTCATAAAAAATGAAAAACTTATAAGGGGACCAATTGATTTGTACAGGAATGTGATTTCAAACAGTTTCTCCTGATAAAATTCAACATTTACTTGGCAAAAAACTGATCAAATTGAAACTACTGTGGAAAAACAAACAAAAGAGATATTAAAGAATTTTTTAAAAAAGGAGAAATTTGCATTTAAAATTCATAACAAATGGAAAATTGATAAGAAGAACATAAGATTTGTAAAGGAATGTGATTTAAAATAGTTTCTCCTGATAAAATTGAACATTTATGTGGCAAGAAATTCATGAAATTGACAACAATTTGGAAAAATCAAACAAAAGAGATATCAAAGAAATTTTTAAAAAAGGAGGAATTTGCAAATAAAATTAATATATAGGAAAATTGATAAGGAGAATCTTTGATTTGTAAAGGAATGTGATTTAAAAGAGTATTTCCTGATAAAATTGAACATTTACTTGGCAAGAAATTCATAAAATTGAAAGCACTGTGGAAAAATCAAACAAAAGAGATATCAAAGAAATTTATGAAAAAGGAGAAATTTGCACTCAAAATGCATAAAAATTAGAAAATTAATGAGGAGACCATTTGATTTGTAAAGAAATGTGATTTAAAACTTTTTCCTGACAAAACTGAACATTTACCTGGCAAAAAATACATAAAATTGAAAACTCTGTGGAAAAAGCTAGTGAAAAGTTCAGAAAAACTAGTGAAAACTTGAAGAAATATTACACAGTCAATAATAAACTGTAATCAAATGGAAGAGAAATCAAAGAAAATTATGAAAAAGGAGAAAATTGTTTTGAAAATTAATAAATAATTGAAAATTGATAATGAGACCATTTGATTTGTAAAGGAATGTGATTTACAACAGTTTCTCCTGATAAAATTGAACCTTTACTTGGCAAGAAATTCATGAAATTGAAAACACTGGAAAAATCAAACAAAAGAGATTTCAAAGAAAATTTTAAAAAAGGAGAAATTTGCATTTAAAATTAATAAAAAAAGGAAAATTGATAAGGAGAACATTTGTTTTGTAAAGGAAAGAGATTTAAAACAGTTTTTCCTGATAAAATTAAACATTTACTTGGCAAAAAAATCATTAAACTGAACACACTGTGGAAAAAGCTAGTGAAAAATTCAGGAAAAATAGTGAAAACTTGAAGGAATATTACACAGTCAATAATAAACTATAATCAAACGGAAGAGAAATCAAAGTAAAATATGAAAAAAGAGAAATTTGCATTTAAAATTCATAAAAAATAGAATATTGATAAGGAGACCATTTGATTTGTATAGGATGTGATTTGAAAAAGTTTTTCCGGATAAAATTGAACATTTACTTGGCAAAAAATTCATAAAATTGAAAACACTGTGGAAAAAGCTAGTGAAAAATTCAGGAAAAATAGTGAAAACTTGAAGAAAAATTACAAAGCCAATAATAAACTATAAGCAAACGGAGGAGAAATCAAAAAAATTATGAAAAAGGAGAAATTTGTATTGAAAATTCATGAAAAATAGAAAATTGAAAAGGAGACCATTTGATTTGTATAGGAATGTGATTTCAAACTGTTTAACCTGATAAAATTCAACATTTACTTTGCAAAAAATTCATAAAATTGAAAATACTGTGGAAAAATAAAAAAAAAAGATATCAATGAAATTTTTAGAACAGGAGAAATTTGCATTTAAAATTCATAAAAAAT
>NW_021617492.1:0-3439 GCF_004785775.1 Grammomys surdaster | reverse complement strand
GAATATCCCCATGGGTATTAGAAAAGTGTAAATTTTTCTGTTTTTCCTGGTTCACAGTGCTAATGTGGGGTGATTCACACTACAGAAAATTTATGAATATAATCAGTGTTACAAAGGTCTCCTTTTTGCATTTTCCTTCAGATACATGAAATATATCATATAGAAATCTCATAGAGAAAAACGATGTTATACCTGTGAGTCAAGTATTAAATGTTCTTGTCATCACAGGTGATTTCAAAGAGGCATCAAGCCAGAGTTGGGGAGAACACTATGAATATATGAAGTGATAAAACCTTAAGATATGGTTCTTCTTTATTATTAAACCAAACTGTAAAATTAATTCATATTCATTAAATGATTGATCAGGATAATGAAAGTGGTAAAGCTTTCACTTGTGCCAATTATCATTGCAGACATGTAAGAAGTCACAGCGAGAAGAAACCACATGAATGTAATCAGTGTGGTAAAGCCTTTGCAAGGACCAGTCATCTCCAATATCATAACAGAACACATACGGGAGAGAAGCCTTATGAATGTAATCATTGTGATAAAGCCTTTTCACATCAGAGTATTCTCAAAAGACATAAAAGAACACATACTGGAGAGAAACATTATGAATGTAATCAATGTAGTAAAGCATTTTCACAACAGAGTAATCTCCAATGTCATAAAAGAACACATACTGGAGAGAAACGTTATGAATGTAATCATTGTGATAAAGCCTTTTCACATCAGAGTATTCTGAAAAGACATAAAAGAACACATACTGGAGAGAAACCTTACCAATGTAATCATTGTGGTAAAGCCTTTGCAAAATCCAGTACTCTCAAATGTCATAAAAGAACACATACTGGAGAGAAACCTTATGAATGTAATCAATGTGGCAAAGCATTTTCACAACAGAGTAATCTCCAGTGTCATAAAAGAATTCATACTGGAGAGAAACCTTATGAATGTAATCAATGTGGTAAAGCCTTTTCAGATCAGAGTATTCTCAAAAGACATAAAAGAACACATACTGGAGAGAAACCTTATGAATGAAATCAATGTAGTAAAGCCTTTTCATGTCACAGTGATCTCCAACGTCATAAAAGAACACATACTGGAGAGAAACCTTATGTATGTATTCAGTGTGGTAAAGCCTTTTCAGAACACAGTACTCTAAAAATTCATAAAAGAATACATACTGGAGAGAAACCTTATGAATGTAATCAATGTGGTAAAGCCTTTGCAAGATCCAGTACTCTCCAATGTCATAAAAGAACACATTCTGGAGAGAAACCTTATGAATGTAATCAATGTGGTAAAGCATTTTCACAACAGCGTACTCTCCAATATCATAAAAGAACACATACTGGAGAGAAACCTTATGAATGTAATCAATGTGGTAAAGTCTTTTCACAACAGAGTAATCTCCAATGTCATAAAAGAACACATACTGGAGAGAAACCTTATGAATGTAATCAATGTGGTAAAGCATTTTCATAACAGAGTAATCTCCAATGTCATAAAAGAACACATACTGGAGAGAAACCTTGTTAATGTAATCAATGTGGTAAAGCCTTTGCAAGATCCAGTACTCTCAAATGTCATAAGAGAACACATACTGGACAGAAACCTCATGCATGTACTCAATGTGGTAAAGCATTTTCAAAACAGCGTACTCTACAATGTCATAAAAGGAAACATAGTGCAAATAACCCTTAAGAATGTAATTAACGTGATAAAGCCTACTTACAAGGGAGATGTCTCCAAAACTGTAGAAGACCACATACTGGAGAGAAATCTTATTAATATAATCCATGTGACAAAAGGCTTTTTACAAAGTTATTTTCTGCAAAAGTATAAGAGAGCCTATGTTGGAGAAGAACTATGAATGTAATTGTACTGGCTGGTTTTGTGTGGAACTTGACATGGGCTGGAGTTATCACAGAGAAAGGAGCTCCATTTGAGGAAATGCCTCCATGAGATTCAGCTGTATGGCATTTTATGAATTAGTGATAATTTGAGAGGGCCCACTGTGGGTCCCATCATTCTTGGGATGGTAGTCTTGGGTTCTATGGGACTTTGTTATTTTCCAAGAACTACAACTTCAGCATTCCAGGAAGTTACCTGTTCCCTGGGCAGGTGAGTCATATAGGTTAATTTTGGGCATTACACAACCTTGATCTGTTGACATCATAATCTCTTCACCTATACACATTGTTCCTCTAATAAGTAGTGTGATGTCAAGCCAGGGGAAGCAAACCAGTAAATAACATCCTTCCATGGCCTCTGGGTCAGCTTCTGCTTTTTGACTTGCTTAGTTCCAGTCCTGACTTACTTTGGTGAAGAACAGAAACTTGGAAGTGTAAGCTCAATAAACCCTTTCCTCCCCAACTTCCTTGTAGTTCATGATATTTGTACAAGAATAGAAACCCTGACTACGAAAGTATTCAGTGTGTTAAAGCCTTTGCACTTCCTACTTCTTTCCAAAACATAAAAGACCCATACTGGAAGGAAACCACACAAATGCAAGCAATGAGTTAAAGACTTTTCACAACCTTGTAGTCTCTATTATTATAAAACAGCACATAATAGAGAGAAATCTTATGAATGTAATCAGTGTTCTAAAGCATTTGCAAGTCATGGTCATCTGCAGTCTTATAAAAGATCCATACAATAGATAAATCACATGAATGCTATCGATGTGGTTCAGCCTTTGCATATCATTGTTCTTTACAGACACAAAAAAATCACTCTGGAGAGAACCCCTGTTAATGTAATCACTGTGGTAAAACCTTGTGAATTCACTGTCATCTGCAAATACATAAGAGAACACATTCAAGAGAGCAACCTTCTCAAAGTAATTAGTGTATTAAGCTCTTGGGAGTTACAGTTATCCCCCAATACATAAAACAACACATAATGTAGAGAAACTGCATGAATGTCATGAATGAGGTAAAGCCTTTCCAGGACAGTCATCTCTCAATACACAAAAGAAAATGTGCAGGAGAGAAACCTCATGAATTTAGTCAATGTTAGAAAGCATTTGCATATCACAGTTGTCTCCAAACACATGAAGGCGCACATGGTGGAGAGAGGCCCTATGAGTGTAATGCATGTGGTGTCACTATCTTCTCCAAATACTTCAAGGAATACACACTTTAGAGAAATCTTATGACTGAAATGAGCATGGAAAAGCCTGTTTATATCACTATAGTTTCCAAAGACATAAAAGAACACATATTGGAGAGAAACCTTTTGAATGTACTCAAGTTGGAAAATCCTTTACATGCCACAGTAGTCTCTGAATACAAAAATGAACACATACTAGAGAAAAACCTTCTGAAAATAATCAGAGTGTTAAAGCCTCTGCATGTCATAATCATATTTAAATGCATGAAGGAATTCATAGTAGAAATGAACTGCTGTGATTTTAATATGCTTGGACCAAAGA
>NW_021617491.1:13422-14484 GCF_004785775.1 Grammomys surdaster | reverse complement strand
GCACAAAGCATCATGAATTCTACAGACAGATAGATGGAACTTGTGAAGATCATCCTGAGTGAGATAACCCAGTCTCAAATGAAAATGCATGCTATGGACTCACTTATAAGTGAACATTAGCCAAAATACAGGTACTATGTTATACTCCACAGCCCCAATGACGCTAAACAGGAAAGAAGACAGGCCCAATCAAAGAATCTTGAGTCTCACTTAAAAGGGGAATAAACTAATCATAAGAGCCAGATGGAAGGAAGAAGAACACTGGGAGGAAGGAAGATGGGGAAGGAATGGGAAGTGTTCAGAATCAGGTGTAGGAAGGGCAGGAGAGAAGGCTAAATGGCCATGAACATGAATGGAAATCTGAAGTCTCAGACTATTAATCACTGAATCATTGTTCAAGTACACACAGTTTTTAAGAAAATTTTTGTCATTTATAATCAGAAAATGTTTAAATCAATACCTACATACATGAAATTTAAATATACCATCAAAGCAAGTGAAGCAGCAGTTGAAGCTGTTAATTACTTTTTTAACTGTGTTAATGTATGAATGTCAGTGTATGTGCACAATGGGCAGGTACATGTGGAGGCCAGAAGTGCATGATGAGTTTACAGACTGGAGATACATGCTGCTGCAACCCAGTACACATAGAATCTGTGATGTGAACTCCAGTCCTCTGGAAGAGAACTACATATTCTTAAAGACTGAGTCATTCATTTCCCCACTGTAATACTGTTATTCTTTAAAATAATAAACAGTTCTATCGATGTATATCCCACATAGTTTCATCTGTAAATAGAGTAGTCTTAGCTTCAAAATATCTACATAAGAACAAAATTTAAAAATAAAACTAAGAATAATGTATTATAAAATCCTGCTATACCAGCTGAAAATATTTGTTCTGTGGCTCACAGTTGGAGGAGATATCTGACTCTATGACCTTCAATAGTATGCAGTAAGGCCAATTGAAACATTTCTGGAACTCAGGAGGACTGGACACCTGTAGACTTTTCAGTTTCAAGGGCTTGCATGACTTCTGTGGAGCAATGACTGGGACAACTG
>NW_021617491.1:12334-13322 GCF_004785775.1 Grammomys surdaster | reverse complement strand
TTGGGGGAAATCTATATGTAGTTGAAATACTTAGTGTTTTGCTGTGGAGTTTTAAGTAACTTCTGAAAATCGGTTCTGATTAATGTTTGTTCTCTGGGTATATTCTGAAGGCGTTGCACCTGTGCTTGCAAAGTTGTTCCACTAGCTGGCTGTCCCAGATCTGATTCAGAAGTATCCAGCCTCATTGTAAGTAGTATAGTTTTTATAGTTTCCATGTGGCTCATTTTTAAAGTGTGCTCTGCTCCCTTGGGTCCAAAGACTTAGAAAATGAATTATTATTCTAAGAAAATGAGTTGTCTTTCTTCAACAAAAGTCATGTTCTTGGGATTTATACCTAAGTGAGAGTTGCATATTTCAAATAGTAGTGTATAGCCATTGAAACAGTTTACCAGTTATGGTTGGTGGCTGTGCTTTCTAGGAGGCTGAAAGGAATATTAAATTTGTCTGAGTATACTGTCACTGTCTTCAGACACACCAGAGGAGGGCATCCAATTCCATTACAGATGGTTATGAACCACCATGTGGTTGCTGGGAATTGAACTCAGGACCTCTGGAAGAGCAATCAGTGCTCTTAACCACTGAGCCATCCATCCCATATGCAGTCACCAAAGGCAGACACTGATGTGGATGCCAGAAAGTGCATCCTGACAGGAGCCTGATATAGCTGTCTCCTTAGAGGTCTGCCAGAGTCTCACATATTCAGAGGTTGAATATGTTCAGTTTAGCTCACAGCTAACCATTGAACTGATGAAGGGGTTCTCAATGGAAGAGTGAGAGAGAAGACTGAAGGAGTTGAAAGAGTTTGTGGTTCCATAAGGAGAGCAATAATACCAACCAACCAGAGCTCCCAGGATCTAAACCAACAGCCTGGGAGCACATAGGGAAGAATCCATGGCTCCGGCTGTATATGTAGGGGAGGAAGGCCTTCTCAGGGATAGGTGGGAGAGGAGATCCTTGGTCCCATGAAGGCTGGATGCTGTGTGTGGGG
>NW_021617491.1:10524-12234 GCF_004785775.1 Grammomys surdaster | reverse complement strand
GGAAGAGGGGGATGGAATAGGGGGTCCTTGGGCCAGGGAGGGGGGAAATGGGGTAAGGGGATAACATCTGAAATGTAGATAAAATATCCAATAAAAAAATTTTTTAAGAAGATGCTCTGTTTAAAGGTGAAGGCATCTTTGAGAGTCATAGCTCCATAAGCTTTTATAAACTTTGTTTTGAGCTTAAGTGTTGAGGAAAAAGATTAACCTCAGACCAGTGGCAAAACATGTAAACATAAGTGAGATTTTAATGCTAGAATATAATCACCTTTTTACTATATTTAACAACTAACTAATGTATTTCAAAAATACCTTTAGCAACTAATTCCCTTTAATCAACTTCGTGGTCAAACTACAAAAGCCGTAATTAATCTAATTGATGCTACTGTTTCTTTGTTATTAATTTTGGCTACATCTGCATCCAAGGAAACTAAAGACAGAGAAGCCGGCCTACAAGACCATGTTGTTACATAAACAGAAGTGGGGATATGTTGCGGTACAGATGGCCTGTAATGCTCTCATAGAAAACAAACCTAAATTTAAGGGAAACATATCATTCTGTTATTACTCTCCTTGGCATTCACACAGATTTACAGAAGGCTGCAGGGTAATCTAGCATCTAGAAGGAAAATGACTTTAGATGCAATGTTTGGGGAAGTTTCTTCATACAATAAAGAATCCTTGTGACTTCTAAACCTCCAAATAGAAATTTACACATCTAAGACACACTCTCTATCCTCTAATATAGCAAAATATAAACTAAAATAGTTTCCGTTACTATTTCCAAGAAACTCAGGATGACTATGCAAATCTATCTGCAGGTCCATGTTTTAGCTTTTACTTGCTGGACTTTGGGAGTAGTCAAAAAAGAACTGTAGAGGGACCTTTTTCTTTGTCTCATTTAGTGCAGTCACTGAGGAAATCTGTCTATTACAGGTGTTTTATGAGTTTAGTCAAAACCTAGAACTCCATTACAAGGCTCTTAGTCCTCCTGAGTATGGCTTACTGTGTGACAGCAGTAGCCACATTCCAAAGCTTATTTCATCCCCGTCACATTAGACTCACTACAGATAATGAGAATAATTCCTTATCACTTGAGAGAAGAATTGGGGGGGAATGAAATTGAAAGGTAAACCAATGAAGTAGTAGTTACAGCAATTATGTTGAGTCAGCCAAAGAATTTAGTTACATGCCTGATATCTACCCAGTAAAATATCAAATTTTAAGAGGATCTCTCAGGTAAGCAGATAGAAATTTTAATTATTAGAAGGACACAGGAAGTTAGTGTATGCGGGAGCACATTAAGCTGGAGAGGGTGGAACTCAAGCAAGGGAGCCTGTGCTCTGAGCTGCCTAGTCCCTCCTCTCCCCCCTCTAAAAGAAAAAAAAAGCGTCTGTCTTTCTCAGTGGCCTCAGAGATTGCCACTTTTTCAATGTGAAATGTCAGAAGACCTGCCTCAGTGTGTCATGGGTCTCTGGGTCCTTGATTGGATTATTTCCTTCTTTACTTCCTACCTCATTGCTTGTAAAGCTGGAATGGTGCTTCTTACTCCACTGAGTTTTAAAATTTACTGGGGTAATGTGGAAAAGAAATCTGAGCACTATGTCAAGCACAGAGGTGTATTGAAGTATTTGGTGGTGTTGGAGAAAGTGTCAGAACAGGATGACACAAATTTTTATTTACTCAACCTTTCATAGGAAATCTGTCTTT
>NW_021617491.1:0-10424 GCF_004785775.1 Grammomys surdaster | reverse complement strand
CTTTCTTTCTTTCTTTCTTTCATAGCTTATAGCACCTGGTATTTCCAGGTGGCTTCCCATCCAAGTACTAACAGGGCCCAACCCTGCTTAGGTTTTGGGATCAAATGAGAGTGAATGTGGTCTCCTTTTAGTATTTTACTGCTTAAATATTATTTTAAAATCCTTGACATGTATGTAACTCTTAAAATTATCATCTTAGTAAAGATACCGTATTGTGCCCTCCCCCAGCCTTGAGCAAGTTGGAAAGACCTTGTTTACCACAATAGACCTATTGTAATCGGATCTAGGTGGAGTCATCCACCCTGGCTGCATGGACAACTTCCTACAGGAACTTAGAGTAGACTGCCAGCTGAGCTTGTCTTGTGACATAGTCCAGCTGAAACAAAGGATGGGTTCAGTGAGGCTTTCCCTATATATACAAGTGCTGAATATTAAACTTTGAGCCTTGATCAGAGAACTTTGTCTTGGCTTCATGTTTTCCTCACCCCTCCGTCTCTTTTTCATCTCCAGCCCTCCTTTCAGGTGAACCCAGTTCGACCATGGCTGCCGGGCGGCAATACCATATATTGTGTCTAGATCTCCCCAGTTAGACATTTATGTCGTTTCCAGTTACTTACCATCATGCACACTATGTACGTCATGTAGGTTACACTCTTCTAAGAATTTCACACAGCTGATGAACCACAGTTTTATATATGTACCGTGTTCTAACTACAACTCAATGGGAAATATCTTAGAAAGAAAATCAGCATCTTCTCAACTGTAACAGTTGGAGCTATGATGGTTTGCACAGCACAGTCTTTTATTCTTTAAAGTTTTAAACAAACATTACATTAGGGTTAATGACATTTCCTTAAATATGAATAAGAAAGAACTGGGGGAGCTGGTGAGATGGCTCAATGGATAAAGGCTTGATACTAAGCCTGAAGACTTGTGCTTGATCTCCAGAACTCACCTAGTAGAAGGAAAGAACCCATTCCCCCAAGTTGTCCATCACACAACTACTGTGGCATGCACATATCCTTGCCCCCTTGCATACAGGCAATTGACTAATTAATTAAAGAAACAACTAGAACAGGAACTGAGTTGAAAGCAAAATTGTTTCAGCTACAGATTCACAGGATGAGCTATTAAAAATTAGTTTTTGTTTCTTGCTTTTGTTTTGTTTTTATGATGCACATGGTGGCATATACCTTCTAGTGCTAGCTACTTGGCAGGCTGAGGTAGAGCCCAGACAACATAGTGAGATACAGTCTCAAAATCAAGCATCTATTGCCAGTTAATAGTTTCTAGAGAGTGAAGAAACATTTTTTCAGTGGTGTAGTTATTGGTAAGATACCCAGGCTCTCATTGTCACCATGCTCCTGTAACCAACTCTCATGAAGGATACATGTATATGCACACACAGGGAGAGAGGGGGGTGAGGGAGAGGGAGAGAAAGAGAGGGAGAGAGGGAGAGACAGAGACAGAGACAGAGAGAGAGGGTAGGGAAACGGAGAGAGGGAGGGAGGGAGGAAGGGAGGGAGGGAGGAGGGGGGAGGGGGGGGGAGGGAGAGAAGTAAAATGGAATCTATTTGGGAAGAGGAAGGAGCTCAGCTGGAGTGGGAGAGGGTCGTAAGAGGATAAAAAAGTGAATGAATATGATCAGAGTACGTTACATATACACGTATGAAAATGTGATGACATCCAACATGTGAAAACAAAAGTAGAAGTTTTTAGTGACAGTTAAATTTTACTCCTATAATTAAATTGTTGTAAACATAGATGACAGAAAAGTAACAGTATTTACAGCACTTGCAACAAAGGGATGTACTAATTTTAAATGTACTCCCTTTGTCTATTTTTTCCTGTATTTATGTTTATATAGTTTATACAATATGCAAAACTGTTTACTCTGAGTATTGCCTTAAGTTAGTTTATTGTTTCTAGAAGTTTCCTGTGGAGCTTTTGGAATATTCCATGTTATCTTCACATAGGGATACTTTGACTTCATATTTCTATATTTGCATTCCTTTCATTTCCTTCTTCTGCCTTGTTCCTCCAGCTGGTATTTAGAGCTTACAACATTATAAATTACTAGATAAAATGGACATCTGTGTCTCATTGTTACTTCAGCTGGATTGCTTCCATCTCTGTTTAGGATGCTGTTGGCCATGTTTCTCATATACACCTTTATTATGTTGAAGTACTTTTCCTCTATCTGCACACTGCCTAGAGTGTATAGATGTGAGCCCATTATAGTACATGCACCGTGAATGCTGAGTTCAGCCACGAGCCCCTCAAATACTTCATTGTAAATGTTGGCATATAGCCTTGAGCCTCCCAAAGTACATGCACCATGAGTGTCAGATTGCAGCCATGAACTTACTATCGCACATGCTCTACGAATACTGTATTATAGCCACAAGCTTCCCACAATGTACATTGAGTAAGCGATGTGTTATAGGCTTGAGCCTCCTGCAGTACATGCACCATGGGTACTGGTATTCAGAGGTCAGCCACCCACAGTCCATGCGTTATGAGTACTGGATTTCAGGACTGAGCCCACCATAGTTAATGTATCACAAATGCAGCCTTATAGGGGTGAGACTCTACAGTATGTACACTATGACTGCTCCTGTACACATATGATCCTTCCACAGCAAATGCGCCATGAACACTGGGCTGTAGGCATGAGCTTACCAGAGTACGTAACATGAGTGCTAGAATTTCACATTTTAGCCTCCCACAATACATGCATCATGAGTTATAGACGGAAGCCTTCCAGAGTACATACATGCACTATGAGTTTTGGGTCACAGGCGTGAGTCTCCTACAGTATGTACACATGTGTGCATCTCCACATACATCCACCATGAGTGTTGGGTTGCAGCATGAGCCTCCCATAGTACATGCATACTGAGTGCTGTACTATAAGCCTGCACTTCCTAGAATACATGCAGAGAGAGTACTGTGTTACAGGCATGAAATCATCATAGTACGTGCATCACAAATGCTTCATTATAGGCATGAACACCCAGGCACCCTGCTCATCTGTCTTAGGTGTGAGTAAATGCACCATGAATACTGGGTTATATGTGTGAGCTCACACATATACTCTATGAGTCCATCAGCCTACCATAGTATATGGACCATGAGTGCTGGGTTACAGCCAATAGCCCACCATAGTAAAGGCACCACAGATTCTGGCTTTTAGGCATGAAAGTCTCACAGTATAAACACCATGGTTGCTTGCTTACTGTTTTGAGTCCCACAAAGTACATTCAGAATGAGTGCTAGGTTATAGTCATGAGTCTTCCACAGTACACGTACCACCAGTGCTGGGCTATTGGTGTGATTATCCCACAGTATGTAAACCATGTCATGCTGGGACACAGACATGAGTCTTCCTCAGTACATGCACAATGAGTGCTGGGTTACAGATATACACCATGAGAATACATGTGCCATGAGTGCTGGGTTGCAGGAATGAGCTTTCCTTTGTACATGCTCAGATGCAAGTATGAGTCTTCCACTAGTGTGCATCTAGCAGTGCACCTTGAGTGCTTTACAGGATTGAACCTCCCAGGGTTTGTGCACCATGAATCTGGAGTTACAAGCACAAGCCCCTAATCACTACATGCTTGATGAATATTTCCTTTTAAGTATGAGCATCCCAGAATAAATGTAATATGAGTGTTGGGTTATAGGCATGAGCCTCTCAAAGGCCATGTATCATGAGTGCTAGCATTACAGGTGTCAGCCTATCACAGTCCATGCTCCATGGTTGTATATTGCATTTAAGGAATGGAGAGTTAACTGAGTAGTCAAGAACTGAGAACACATGTTAGGTTCATAGCACCCAGGCCAGATGACTTGTAACTGCCTATAATTCCAGTGCTGGGAACTGACCCCCATTTCTGGCCTTCTTAGGGACCAAGCATGCCCAAGGTGTGGTGTGTACAGATACACATGCAGGTAAAACACAAATACTTTTTAAAGTATAGATTTTTTTTGTAGCAGCATATTTCTCTGCAAGTTGGGAGGAGCTAAGGTGAGGGGAGTAAGGAGGGAGAGAGGAGGAGTAAGGGGAGGAAGAGGAGAAGGAAGAGGAGGAGCTAAGGGAGAGAGAGATGGAGGAGGAATGGAGAACCACGCATGTATTGGGAGCAGTCCTGGGTAACAGCTTATATCTAGGTTAGTTAATTGATTAATACTTCTAATTGTGTGGGCATCTTGTTATTTGAGCATTACCAAATGTATAAAGCTTTAGATAATCATCAAGCATTAGAGTCTCATTTCTACCGGGTACCGCATTGATGGCAGGATGGTCTGGGCTCAACTCAGCCTTGTGGAGACAGCATGGAAGATTGGTAGAGCCATCTCCCATGCTGGCATCTCATGGGTGGCAGGGCTGGTGTCTGGCCACCTGAGCCAAGCAGCAGAAGCATATTCTCAGTCCTAAGGAAGATAGCAGCTGATTAAGAACAAGCAAGATTGAATACTGCCGTTTTAAAATATTACCGTAACACTTTTTATTACATATTATAAAAATGGCATTTTTCAAATCTTAAAAAATATGTATTCTTTATGTGCATGAGTGTTTTGCCTTCATGTATGTTTGTGCACCATGTACATGTGTGCCTGGTACCAGCAGAGGACGGAAGAGGCTGTCAGATTCTTAGCAACTGGTGTTACAGAAAGTTGTCAACTGTTTTGTGGGTGCTGGAAATTAAACACACGCCCTCTGGAAGAGCAGCTATGAATCTTAACCATTGGGCCATATCTCTATTCCCACAAACATGTCATTAGTAGAAATGCACTGTTAATGGTTGGTTTGATCTGAATTCATCTTTGCCTTATCCTGGATGACTCTGAAGAATTATAAGATTGATAGCATTAGAAACTAACTCATATTCAATATTTCAAGAAGTTTCTGAGCCCAGTCCTCCACAAAATCAGGGAAGAGTCTAAGAAGTGACCAGGAGGAAAACAGACAATTCAAGTCTTAAAAATGTGACTGATCTCTTGAATAAAGCCACAAGACTCAGTTTATCTGCAAGCCTATGTATAATGAGGAATTTTTGTATTATGTTAATACACCAGCTTCTCTGAATTGCAGCCTTCTGAATGAAGTATATCTTACCCTGTATGCTCACTGAGGCCTCTGTGTTGGAACTCATGAGTGCTGGTACTCCTGTTACATAATTACAGGTAAAAATGTTTTAGAGGAGCCCTGTATTCTGTTCTCAAGTGTGCAAAATATGATAGTACAAAGGAAGCAAAGGGAGCCTAAAAGGACAGAAGTGCAGTGTACTACTTCTTTCTGTGCTGGAGGCTATTTCTCCTGCATGGAGACGGAAAAAAGGAGATTACAGGCACAAAGACACATTTGTCAGAAAGGGGAGGTGTATACTTCTCTCCTCCCTGTAAAATATATAGCTAGGACTCCTGAGTAGTGTGTTGGAACATAGCTAAAGAACCCAGTCTGGTCAAAGGATATATTGTATCTGGAAGATGAAGACTCTGAAGAGCATAGAACAAAGAATCTGTCCTCAGTGTATTCTAAATTCATATCATGGCCTTATGCCTTGTGTCCATGCGTCCCTGAACTATAATCTGTAGTAAGTTCCAGACAATTGTGTTTAATTAGCTTATCCTCAGGAAGTTCAAAGAAAAGTCTATTCTGTTAATATTTAGCATGTGTTTTTCTGAACTCAAACACCCTCCCTTGCATCACTACCCTTTTTGTTGCATCTCTATATAAAAGTACACTGAAAGTGAAATATAGTTGACTATAGTGTTAGACTGCAGTCTGTCTCATTCCTTTTGGCTCTGTCATTCCCAGTTGCCCTACTTTGAAATGAGACAATTCACACATACCTGATTGGGAACTTTAGAAAAAAGGGTATAGAGAACCATGCAGAATGAGGTTAGCAGGAGAAATGGGGCAAAGATCAGGTAAGCTTGTACCTCATGTCGACTTAATGCATCATGGTTTTAAACTAGAGCAGAGCTCAGGACTCTAAAAGCACATCTGCTAAATTGCTAGAATACTATATGTGATGTAATCCTTGCTTTCCTGATGAAGAGACATTAGACTTATGTATTTGGGAGGAGTAAAAACAGAATGTCAAAAAGGTTCATCAGCAGGGTGAAAAATTCTAATATAATTTTTGATCACATGGACATTAATGCAAGGTGTTATCACTATGGCACATGGAGAAGAAGAGAACAAGAACACTGAGGAAGATGTGTCAGCTTCTTTATATGAGTCTAATTTAGACAATAAATATTAAAACAAATAAACGCAGCCAACAAGAGGTTTTCCAAGAAAAAGTAAACAAAACATAAAAACTGCTGCTCCAACAAAAAACCCAGGAGAGTGAAAACAATTCTCAACAATAAAAGAACTGGGGGAATCACCATCCTTGACCTACAGAGCAATAATGATAAAAAGGAAAACAAACAAACAAAAAAAAAACATGGTATTGGTACAGCGGTAGATAGGTAGATCAATGGAAGACCCAGAATAATCCCACACACCTATGGTCACTTGATCTTTGACAAAGAAGCCAAAACCATCCAGTGGAAAAAAAGAGCATTCTCAACAAATGGTGTTGGCTCAACTGACAGTCAGCATGCAGAAGAATGAAAATTGATCCATTTATATCTCCTTGTACAAAACTCAAGTCTGAGTGGATCAAGGACCTACACATAAAACAAGATACACTGAATTTAACAGAAGAGAAAGTAGGAAAGAGTCTCAAACACATTGACACACCGGAAAATTTCCTGAACAGAACACCAATGGCTCAGGTTCTAAGATCAACAATTGACAAATGGGACCTCATAAAATTGAAAAATTTCTGTAAGGCAAAGGACATTGTCAATAGGACAAAACAGCAACCTACAGATGAGGAAAAGATCTTTACTAACCCTACATTCAATAGAGGGCTAATATCCAAAACATACAAAGAACTCAAGAAGTTAGAGTACAGAGAACCAAATAACCCTATTTTTAAAATGGGGAACAGATCTAAACAAAGAATTCTCAACTGAGGAATCTTGCATGGCTGAAAAGCACCTAAAGAAATGTTCAACATCTTTGGTCATCAGGGAAATGCAAATCAAAACAATCCTGAGATTCTACCTCACACCAGTCAGAATGGTTAGGATCAAAAACTCAGGCAACAGCAGAAGAGGATATGGAGAAAGAGGAACACTCTTCCATTGTTGATGGGATTGCAAATTGGTACAACCACTCTGGAAATTGGTCTGGAGGTTCCTCAGAAAATTAGAAATAGTTCTAACTGAAGAACCTGCTTAAACCACTCCTGGGCATATACCCAAAAGATGCTCCACCGTACCACATGGACACCTACTCCACTATGTTCATAGTTATTATTTGTAATAGCCAGAAGCTGGAAACAACCCAGTTGAGGGATAAGGTCACCCACCCTTCTCAAAACTTTTAACCCAGAATTATTCCTATCTAAAGGAAATACAAGGACAAAAAGTGGAGCAGAAACTGAAGGAAAGGCCATCCAGAAACCAACCCACTATTGCTGATGCCAAATTGTGCTCCCAGAAAGGAGCTTAGTATAGCTGTCCTCTGAGAGGCTCTGCCAGCATCTGACTAAGACAGATGCTGATACTCACAGCCAACCATCAGACTGAGCCTGGGGACTCCAATGATAGAGTTAAGGGAAGGACTAACTGAAGGGGATTGCAACCTTATGGGAGGGACAACAATACCAACTAACTGGACCACCCAGGGCTCCCAGGGACTAAGTCACCAACCAAAGAGTATAGATGAAAGAGCTCAAACAAACTCAACCAAAGATGGATGAGTTTATGGCTCCAGCTACATATGTAGTATATGATTGCCTTATCTGGCATCAATGGGAGGGGAAGCCCTTGATCATGTGGAGGCTTGTTGCCCCAGCATAGGTAGATGCTTGAAGGGTAAGGCAGGAGTGGGTGTATGGGTGAGGAAGCACCCTCTTAGAGGCAAAGGGGATGGGGAATGGGATGGAGGTTTTACATAGGGAAGACTGGGAAAGGGGACAACATATGAAAATAAACTCTGTGTGTGTGTGTGTGTGTGTGTGTGTGTGTGTGTGTGTGTGTGTGTGCTGCTCTAGACATCAACTTTATGGCTCCTCCTGTCCTACAGGCTTCAAAATCATATCTTCCTCTTCCAGATGAGACAGACTGAGATCATAAATTTGAAGATGAATTCTTTGTACCCCACCCAAAGGATTAATCTCCTCTGAAACAAAGATGCCATCTTTAGATGACATTAGCCCTCTTTTGTATAGGCTGTCACATGGTATGGCTCATGGTCTCCTTCACAGCTCCCTACAATTTCATCAGAGGAAAATCCTGGAAGGAACTCACAGGCTGCCTCTCACTGGTGCCCCTGGTTGTTAGGCCTTCCTAGAGTTCGTCATTAGCTAAGGCCACCACTCAGCTCTGCTTCAGATCAGTAACAGCTCCCCTATGGATAAGCAGAGATCACATGACTCAGACCACACAGGTTTACTCAGTATCCACCCTAGAGGCAGATGGGACCCTAGTCTGGGAAATTTTTAGTTTTGCAGAAATTCTTCCATTCTCCCAGAGTACTTCTTCTCTTCCAAGACACAGGGTCCTTTGTGTGCACGTTCCATTACACAGTCAGTGTCCAGTGCAGTCATCCCTTTGCTTCATGGCTGGGAAGTCCTCCAGCCAAACACAAGTCACATCCAAACAGTAACTGTTGTTAAAGAGGTCATAAATTAAAAAACAATACGGGGTCTATGGGAAGGCTTAGCGGCAGGAAAAAGATGGTGGAAAGATATAATTATAGAAATTACTTCTGAAGGTTTAACCAGGTATTATGACCATGTGCTCCAGAGACTAGGGATTTGAATTAGGGCACACCAAATACAATTTATACCTTTTCTCTAGGGCTGAACATCTTAAAACTGGAAAATAACAGTCCTGTTCATCAGGGTCACACCCTTTTACCCAGATCTATTTTGGTTGAACTACTGTAACTATAATTATTTGGTTTCACAATAAATTCAGTTGTTTTTTTTTTAATCCAGATTCTTGATTGACTGGTCTGTGGATCTGAGAAATGGTCAGTCAGGACACTGATCATCTAAAATTGTTTACCTCACTACTACTTGGTAATGTCAACAACTGTCAAAGTAGGAAAGCTTTCAACCTCCTTCTTGTCCATCCCTTTTTGTGTTGTGACTATACCTGCTTCAAAATTGGTCATAGAATTCAATTTCTTCACAGGCTCTTCTTCATTTGCAAGTCTCAATAAAGGCCACAAAGGTTGGAGGACAATCGCTAATTTTTCCTTTTCACTGACCAGTTAAGGCACAGCATGGAAGTAGTTGCAGGACTGTCTTCCCAGTACCAGGCAGCAGAGGCAGGATTGGGTGTTCAAAGCAATCCTCAATTAACTAGCATGAGGCAAGCCTGAGATACAAGAGACATTACTCTAAACTGAAATAAATAATCAACAGCACTTCAGAAAAACGGAAATTTTTAATGACTAGGAAATATTGGAAAATAAAAACAAATAAGAGATCAGAGCAGTGATATATTTAAAGAAAATCCAATTTAAAAAGTGAAATCAATAATTGACCTTTTAAAAAACAATAATTTAAAAATAGCTATAGTGACTTTGAAAAAATAGCAAATCATTCCCAAAGTGAATGGAATTAATACGGTACTGTGTGACCTTGCCCCTATATGCAATGTTGGTTGTTGAGATCTGTAACCTGACACATACAGCTACAGTCAATGGGACTGACTTAACTGTGCAAGTGGATTGGACATACCTGCAAAGGACAGTCCCCAGGTTGGAAATTCAATATTCATTGTATCAAGCTAACTTCCCCCAGATAGTACACCCACCAATCTGGTCTGTCTACATTCACCTGACATGAATTAATACATGCTGGGCAATCAGAAAATCACTCACTCTGCCACAAATGGTTCTTTTTCATAGTAGTAACAACAGTAGCTATTTGCCTACCCTATTTCTCCCTGTGATGTACACATTAGGCTAGTCCTCCTATTCTGCTCTGAAGGCAGAAAGCTGTGTTCCACATACAAAACTTTTTCCTGTTGCTGCAATGGACAGTAGATTATATGACTCAAATTGATAATTTTAAAACTGAGTGGTGGTACGGTCCTTTAAGAATTTAGTTAGCGGGGAGGCTAGGTACAGCAACAACTGGGCGTCGGGTCTTCTCTGTCGCTAGGAAGCGGGCAATCGGAGGGAAGATGGTTTACATCTCGAATGGTCAAGTGTTGGACAGCCGGAATCAGTCCCCATGGAGATTGTCTTTCATAACAGATTTCTTCTGGGGAATAGCAGAATTCGTGTTGTTTTTTTTTTTTTTCAAAACTCTGCTTCAGCAAGATGTGAAGAAAAG
>NW_021617490.1:0-5839 GCF_004785775.1 Grammomys surdaster | reverse complement strand
AGAAACAGAAAGAACAATACAAAATATCAATAAAACCAGGAGTTGGTTCTTTGAGAAAATCAACAAGATAGATAAACCCTTAGCCAGATTAACCAGAGGGCACAGAGACAGTATCCAAATTAATAAAATCAGAACTGAAAAGGGAGACATAACAACAGAAACGGAAGAAATTAAAAAAATCATCAGATCCTACTACAAAGGCCTATACTCAACAAAACTGGAAAACCTGGATGAAATGGACAATTTCCTAGACAGATACCAGGTACCAAAATTAAACCAGGAGCAGATAAACCATCTAAATAGTCCCATAACCCCTCAGGAAATAGCAGCAGTCATTAAAAGTCTCCCCACTAAAAAAAGCCCAGGACCAGATGGTTTTAGTGCTGAATTCTATCAGACCTTCAAGGAAGACCTAATACCAATTCTCTTCAAACTATTCCACAAAATAGAGACAGAAGGAACACTACCCAATTCGTTCTATGAAGCTACAATTACACTCATACCCAAACCCCACAAGGACCCGACAAAGAAAGAGAACTTAAGACCAATCTCCCTTATGAACATCGATGCAAAAATACTAATAAAATTCTAGCAAACCGAATCCAAGACCACATCAAAACAATCATCCATCATGATCAAGTAGGTTTTAATCCCAGGAATGCAGGGATGGTTCAATATTCGGAAATCCATCAATCTAATCCACTATATAAACAAACTCAAAGAAAAAAACCACATGATCATCTCACTAGATGCTGAGAAAGCATTTGACAAAATTCAACATCCCTTCATGATAAAAGTCTTGGAAAGATCAGGAATTCAAGGCCCCTACCTAAACATAGTAAAAGCAATTTACAGCAAACCAGTAGCCAACATCAAGCTAAATGGAGAGAAACTTGAAGCAATCCCACTAAGATCAGGGACTAGACAAGGCTGCCCACTCTCCCCCTACCTATTCAATATAGTACTGGAAGTCTTAGCCAGAGCAATTAGACAATAAAAAGAAGTCAAAGGGATACAAATAGGAAAGGAAGAAGTCAAAATATGGCTATTTGCAGATGATATGATAGTATACTTAAGTGACTCCCAAACTTCCACCAGAGAACTCCTAAACCTGATAAACAACTTCAGCAAAGTGGCTGGTTATAAAATCAACTCAAACAAATCAGTAGCCTTCCTCTACATGAAAGATAAACAGACTGAAAAAGAAATTAGGGAAATGACACCCTTCACAATAGTTGCCAATAATATAAAATACCTTGGTGTGAATCTAACCAAGCAAGTGAAAGACCTGTATGACAAGAACTTCAAGTCTCTGAAGAAAGAAATTGAAGAAGATCTCAGAAGATGGAAAGATCTCCCATGCTCATGGATTGGCAGGATTAATATAATAAAAATGGCCATCTTGCCAAAAGCAATCTACAGATTCAATGCAATCCCCATTAAAATCCCAACTCAATTCTTCACAGAGTTAGAAAAGGAAATTCTCAAATTCATATGGAATAACAAAAAACCCAGGATAGCGAAAACTATTCTCAACAATAAAAGAACTTCTGGAGGAATTACCATCCCTGACCTCAAGCTGTACTACAGAGCAATAGTGATAAAAACTACCTGGTATTGGTACAGAGACAGGCAGGAAGATCAATGGAATAGAATTGAAGACCCAGAAATGAACCCACACTCCTATGGTCACTTGATCTTTGACAAAGGAGCTAAAACTGTCCAGTGGAAAAAGGACAGCATTTTCAACAAATGGTGCTGGTTCAACTGGAAGACAACATGTAGAAGAATGAAAATTGATCCATTCTTATCTCCTTGTACAAAGCTCAAGTCTAAGTGGATAAAGGACCTCCACATAAAACCAGATACACTGAAACTAATAGAAGAGAAGGTGGGGAAGAGCCTCGAATACTTGGGCACAGGGGAAAAGTTCCTGAACAGAACACCAATGGCATATGCTCTAAGATCAAGAATTGACAAATGGGACTTCATAAAATTGCAAAGTTTCTGTAAGGCAAAGGACACTGTCAATAGGACAAAACGACAACCAACAAATTGGGAAAAGATCTTTACCAATCCTTCATCTGATAGAGGGCTAATATCCAATATATACAAAGAACTCAAGAAATTAGACTCCAGACAACCAAATTACCCTATTAAAAAATGGGGTATAGAGCTTAACAAAGAATTTTCAACGGAAGAAACTCGAATGGCCGAGAAGCATCTAAAGAAATGTTCAGCATCCTTAGTCGTCAGGGAAATGCAAATCAAAACAACCCTGAGATTCCATCTCACACCAGTCAGAATGGCTAAGATTAAAAACTCAGGTGATAGTAGATGCTGGCGAGGGTGTGGAGAAAGAGGAACACTCCTCCATTGTTGGTGGGACTGCAAGATGGTGCAACCACTTTGGAAATCAGTCTGGCGGTTCCTCAGAAAATTGGACATAGCATTACCCGAGGATCCAGCTATACCACTCCTAGGCATATACCCAGAAGATCCTCGAACATATAACAAGGACATATGCTCAACTATGTTCATAGCAGCCTTATTTACAATAGCCAGGAGCTGGAAAGAACCCAGATGTCCTTCAACTGAGGAATAGATTCAAAAAATGTGGTATATTTACACAATGGAGTATTACTCAGCTATTAAAAACAATGAATTCGAGAGGTTCCTAGGTAAATGGATGGAACTAGAAATTATCATCCTGAGTGAGGTAAGCCAATCACAAAAGAACACACATGGTATTCACTCACTGATTATTGGATATTAGCCCAGAACCTTGAAATGCCCAAGATGCAACTCACAGGCCACATGAAGTCCATAAAGAAGGAAGACCAAGTGGGGGTGATTCGGTCCTTCTTAGAAGGAGCAACAAAATACTCAAGGGAGCAAATATGGAGACAAAGCGAGGGACAAAAACTGAAGGAGGGGCCGTCTGAAGACCTTTCCACCTGAGTATCCATCCCATGTGCAGTCACCAAAGGTAGATGCTGATGTGGAAGTCAGGAAGTGCATGCTGATAAGAGCCTGATATGGATGTCTCCTCAGAGGTCTTCAAGAGTCTGACATATTCAGAGGCAGATGCTCACAACTAGCCATTGAACTGATCATGGGTTTCTCAATAGAGGAGTTAGAGTGAAGACTGAAGGAGCTGAAAGGATTTGGGGCACCATGAGGAGAACAATAATACCAACCAACCACAGCTCCCAGGGTCTAAACCACCAGCCTGGGAGCACTTGGGGGGGGAATCCAGGGCTTCAACTGAATATGTAAGAGTGGAGGGCCCTGCTGGGCATAGGTGGAAGAAGAGAACCTTGACCTCATGAAGGCTGGATGCCCCAGGGGGTGGGAATTTTGGGGGTGGGGAGGTGGGAGTGGGGGGGAGTAGATAGAGGTTACATCCACAGAGAAGAAGGAGGAGGGGTGAAGGGATTGGGGGTTCCGGGGTGGGTGGGGGATGGGGTAAGGGGACAACATAGGAAATGTAAATAAAACATCCAATAAAAAAAAAGGAAAAAAAAAAAAAGAAAGCTTTGTGTCTGCACTCAATGGTGACGACCATTTCGTGAGTAACCCAGAATGATGCTCGCAAAGTTATTCTGCAATAGTGCCTCAGACATAGGCTTTAGGAATCTTACTCATCTATTCAAAAAATAGCTGTTAGATTTCCGTGTGTGTCAGACATAGCGGATATGAATGTGGGTCAGACGCGTGCAGCTCCTGTGTCTTTCTGAAGTGGTGGGAAGATACCAGGCCAGAGGAGGCAGGACTATAATAGACAAGGGATGGAGAAAGACCCTCACCATTTTTCAGAGCACTTTGATGGCTGAGAATGAGTGTATGGTGGTTGGAGGTACTTCAGATTTCTACTCATGAACTTGATGTAGGGGCTCAGACTCTGTGGCGCTCTCTCTCTCTCTCTCTCTCTGTGTGTGTGTGTGTGTGTTTGTGTAGTTTGGAGATTTTTTGGTGTGGATTATGTATGACATGCTACCGTATTAAAAAGAGCTGCATTACTATATTAACTTGCCAAGTATACTGGCCACTGGATATAGCACTGAATTTATAAATTCATTCATAAAGCTTTTGTGTTCTTTCATTATTTACCAATGAGATAATAAAACGACATAATAAACAATAGGTATAGATTATGAACAGGGGTGGAATGACACAATTGGCTACTCTGACTCTATGCCTAATGTTGGAGCTGCTTTGAGGTCAAGACCCTGCTGTGGGCAGCACAGAGTTCTGGAAATTGCCACCACCATGCAGACATTTGTCACAAAGGATGTTACCACACCAATGGAGAGCACTGCCATGCCAGAGAGCACACTAAAAAACAAAAACAAACAAAGAAGCAAACAAACAAAAAAATGTGACCAGTAGGATGTTAGCAGAGGATTTGGAGTGAGGGAGCTTCAAACTTACTGTGTGTCCCACAGGACTTGTATCAATGAGTAGTGCACACTTGGGCTTGATGCAGAAAGACCTGTATAGTGTATAAGTACAGCACAGTAAATCATGCTTACCAGGAACGAGCAGTGATCGCTGGGGGTGTTTACATCCAGCCCCAGTCTTTGTCCTTTTGAACTTTGTTTCTACAATGTGAGCAAGAATTAGGTAATCAGTTTGTTGTGAAGATAGTATTTATTGAAAAGTTGTGACCAGTGGAAATAGAGACAGAACTCACTCAGGAGTCTGAGGCAAGAAGATTGAGTCTCAAGACAAACTGTCAGATAGCGAGACCCTGCTTTCAGCAAGCAAGCAAACAAAATTCCAAATCATCATTTTGTTTTGTATTTGGATGCCTTTCTTTTTTTTTAATCTCAGAGGCCAGCATAAAAATGTTTTTTAAAATTGTTCTATATAGAAAGTTATATAGAATGAATGGCATCACAAATCCTGTTCCCTGGCCACAGTTTAAATATTCTCCATGACCTGTGCTTCCCGTGGTCTGAATTCTACCGTTAGCCACTGATTGAAGACCTAGCTTCTTTGTGCCTTAACACAAAAATATCTTTTACTAATATTGAAATATCTATGAGAAGAGGACTCTGGAGACTAAAATTTAGGTGTTTTTTTTTTTTTTTTTAGAAGACAGAATTAGTTTAGTCCTAATCCCCCCCACTCAATCTAGTGCTGTATTCCGAGTAATTCTAAGGCTGAGCTGGGGGTGGTGGCGGGGCACAGGATTAGTTAGTGTCTGTGTGGGGTGGTAGTCTGGTATTTTTATTCAGGGCATTGACACTAGTGTAACAGTTCATTTTCCGACCAACTCAGGAGGTGTAGAATAAGATCTCAGGGGAAGGCTGCTGAGGATACAGTGTAATAGTTCGTTTTCTGACCAACTCAGGAGGTGTAGAATAAGATCTCAAGGGAAGACTACTGAGGATACACAGCAGGAGAGTTATGCAGCTTGGAGTCATGTTGCATATCTATAATCCCAGTACTTCGGAGGCTGTGGTAGATACATAGTCAATTTACTATATTGCAAAAAGTCACTGTTTCAAAAGCCAAAATTGAAACCAGTTGACCAATCAAATAAGTAAAAAAGGGAGACATAGAACATTAAGAGTATTCAGAAGGTCCCAAAAGATGGTGACAACCAGTCAAAGGTCAAAGGGAGCGTTCCCTTGTTAACCGTGGCTTTCTGTTTCATACGGTCATTCACAGTCTTTAGCTGGTGTAGCCTAGATCTAAATGACAATCAATTTGGTTTGTTTCTCTCCCTTGAGCAAGTGTGTGTATCTACACATGGACAGATTCCTCTTCAGGAAGCCAGAAAAGGGAACCTGTGGGTAGAAAAATCAACTAATAGACTATAAGCCCTTGA
>NW_021617489.1:352-4087 GCF_004785775.1 Grammomys surdaster | reverse complement strand
TGCTGCAGGCCGATGGGAGAGTAAACAGTGTGGAGAATGACAGGGACATAGCACCCAAGCCTGGGGTAGTAATAAATCTTATTTTGTTAAGGAAGCAAAACTAACATGGTGACCTAGGCAAGTGACCTGTTGACATTCCTGACTATCCCTGAGCTTGTCTCAGTGTTTGAAAAGAAGTGAAGAGGTTTCCTCTGAGCAGACCACATGGCAACCGGTTAAGTCTGTGACAAGTCCATGGGTCAAATCCATGTGACAGGGAAGGGACAGGCAGAGAGGCAGAGAAAAGCTCTGTCTCTCTGCCTGTCACACCCCATCTTATCCACACCCCATTCTTTACTCCAAGAGTCCTTAGTCTAAGGATCAAAGACACCTTAAACTTGTTAAAATCATACAAAAGTGTGCATGCATCTCCCTCATCAGAGGTAAGTTCCAAGAGCTTTTGGTGTGTGTGTGTGTGTGTGTGTGTCTGTGTCTGTGTGTCTGTGTGTGTCTGTGTGTCTGTCTGCATTTATGTGTGTGTCTGCATGCACATAGTATACCTACACCTATGTATGTGGGCCAGAAGAGGAGATTGAATGTCCTGCTCAATGATCTTTTTATTCCCTTGAGACACAGTTGATACTTTCTGAACTTAGTGGTAGGACCATGGGCAGCAAGCCTCTGTTTTCCTCCTGTCTCCATCTCCTAAAGAGCTGGAGCCACAGGTCCATACAAGTATGCCTAGCTTTTCACATAGTCTAAGGATATGTGATGTCAGGTTCACATGTTGCACCATTCCTCCAGAGATTGTTGAGACAGTCTAAGACCTAACAAAAGGTCATACTGCTCACGGGATATTCCATCTTCTCCTTGCCTATGCTGATCGATGCCTTCCCTGGACTTTCCCCATCTAGATAGGTCTTGCCTCTAAGCTACTGGAAACTCCAACAAGAATCATCCCTCTGCTTCAGCACTTGACAGCTGTGTTGTTTTTATTTCTGACAGTGGTTTGCCACTGGTCAGAATCAGGACAATCTAAAGGGTCAGTTGCTTGAAGTAAAAGATGTTTTTACAAAGCAGAGTGGTGTCGTTCTCATTTTAGACAACCATAGCCCCCAGAGATCCAATGTTATTATAGAAGAACAGCGGTTGGAGAGATGGCTCAGGGGATAACATGCTTGTTGTGCAAATAATAGGACCTGGGTTCTAGTGTAAAGCTAGACATGATAGTACATATCACCATCCTTCTGCAAGATGGGAGACCAGACAGGAGACTCCCCCAGAAGCTTGTGGGCAAGCTAGCCTGCTCTACACAGTAGAGAACAAGAAGAGTCCCTGACTGAAACAAAATGAAAGGCACACATGCACCCACACATATGAACACACACACACACACACACACACACACACACAAATAGAAAAAGAAAAGCATAACTTTTTAATGTTGAGAACATAAGATGGATTTGTCAGCGAGAATGTGTTGCTTTATTTGGGATTCAGGTTTACTTCCAGATCCAAAACTTGGTAACATATGGAAACAACCAAACAGGAAACGCAGCTCCTCCCTCCTTGCAAGTTGGAATGTTATGGGTTATGTAGATCAAATACCTCCCACCTCCCCCTCCCCCAAGGTAACATTATCCCTATACCTTCCTATAAACTCCTCTACTCTTCAGTCTGACAACATATTGTGGTGCCATAGGACCCAAAAGAATCAAAAGCACACTGTCACTGTTGATGGCCAGAGAACATAACACCCTGTATGTGCCCTGCCCTTGACAGCTAGTGCCTCAAGATGGTGGCTCTTCTGGTCCTTGCTCATCTATTCAGATCTCATAGATCTGGTGACTATGATGAATCAGAAGCTGAGCCAGACACCAAAGCTTTAAATGTAAACTGTGTCAGTCCTCTATAATCTCAGACTCCAATTGAGGGGCCAGACACTCATTCCATTAGCTACTATAAAATACAATAAGAGGTATGACAGGGATAAAATGAAAGACTCATACCTCTGAGAAGAATCTGGCGGGTTCTATTTGATACACAGGACCAGGTTCTTGCCACCTAAAGCATGACATTAACTGTGGGCACAGTGAGCAGGCCCCAGGACATGCAGGATCCCAGACTCCATTCTGGAAAGACAATCTACATTTTAATGAAATTAAATGCTGGTGATTCATGGGCATGCTAGAGTTTGAGAAGCATGCCGTTAAATGGCAAAGATAAAGCAAACACCTGAGTCCTCCGCTAACATTCCAAAGGCAGATGTCACTAACATACTCCAGGAATAAATGGGGGAAGTCATAATAAAAATAGATAAATAAGTCAGAATCTTGCTGTGTTGTCCGGGCTAGTATCAACTCACAGGATTTTTTGCCTCTGCTTCTTAAGTGGCTGGAGTTACAGACACGCTTCACCATACCTGCCCTCTCCCTTCCCAACCCGTGCCACACTCTTAGTTGCTTAATCTCCCAAGTCCTGTATTGTAAGTACTATTTGTGACAAAAATGTTAATGGCCAAAATATAAGACTGGAACTCTGCTCTCCCTGCTTAGCCTGGAAAAATTAGAACATATTGAGTGGTTAGGTAGACTGACTCCAGAGTGACGGCCTTGGATTCCACCTGCCTCTGAGACCAGGGCAAAGAATACCCTTCAGTTTCCCTTTCTGGGAAGATAATAGTGCCTGATTGTGCCTGATTGTCTAGGTCACTGACCTAACAATAACCAATAATGTTGGATGTTCCGTTACTTTTAATTATTGTAGCAGAATCTGACCAGGGACCACCAGATCCACTTTCCTTCCTCCCTGAGCACACAGATAGGCTACATTTTCCAGGAGCTCAATTTTTACCTACTGGATCTGTCTCCTAACACACACTGGGAGGCGCACAGCATAGGAGTTCAGTTCTATTTGGAGCAGCTGTGGAAAGTCTGGCCACAGAAACAGAATACAGAGTTGCCACTTCCCGGTCTGGCCTAACAAAACCTCCCACACCTCCCTTCTCTTGTCCTGATTGCCCTCAGATATCAATATCAAGGGCCACTCTGAGCACTTTAGGATAAAGATGGCAGTAGTTCCATCAGCCTGGGTCCTGAATGACGATATTCAACAAAGCGATGTCTCTTTCATTATAATCACTGTCATCATTGCCTGGGAAATGTCATTACTGTAAGGCAGGACATAAACTTCTGTGTGTAGTTAGGGAGCACATGTAGGTATCCCTCAAAACTCCTATGTTGTGCTCCTCAAAGTGTGATGTGTCAGGAGACAGAGCCCATGAGAAACAATTAGAGTGAGATGGTGTCGAGGGTAGGGCCCTCATGATAAGATTAGCAGCTTTAGAAGAAGCAAAAAGAGATGTGCCCCTCCCTTAAGCCACTGCCTGCTGTGTACTGAGGAAAGCTCATAGAACCCCATAGCAAGAAGACCATTGTCAGGACTAGAATCTTTCAAGTATGAAATGTGCTTCCCCACCCCCATGTGATCATGGTCTTGAACACCTTGTCCCAGTGGGGAAGGGTGGTAGCAGTGCCATCTTGAGAAACTATAGAACTCTTGAGACAGAAGGCATGGCTCTTGAAGTGGGTCACCAGTGGAAGGATATTTACCACTGGTAAGACTTATGCCTAACTCCAGTTCTGGCTCAGCCTTTCTGCTTTCTCTCAAACACAGCTGTGATCCCTGTCACAGCTGGGCCACTGAAATCACCACCACCACCACCACCACCACCACCACCACCACCACCACCAGCCC
>NW_021617489.1:0-252 GCF_004785775.1 Grammomys surdaster | reverse complement strand
ATACCTGTTACAGTAGCTCAAAGTAAGACATGAAGTCAGAGATTTCAGAATCTACCTGTTATAATGGCTACTATCACTTAACCACAGCTGGCCAGTACATGTTCAAATCACTTACAATTTGTCTGACAGCATTCTTGTGGGGATTTAACAGCATCAATAATATGAAAATGTAAACTTGGAAGTATTGTGTGAGTATTTTGAGAGGAGAAAGAAAGGAGAGAGAGAGGGAGAGAGAGAGAGAGAGAGAGAGAG
>NW_021617488.1:0-5249 GCF_004785775.1 Grammomys surdaster | reverse complement strand
AATTTATATTTAAAATTAAAAAAATAGTAAATTGATAAGGAGATCATTTGATTTGTAAAGGAATGTGATTTAAAACAGTTTTTCCTGATCATATTAAACATTTACTTGGCAAAAAAATTCATAAAATTGAAACCACTGTGGAAAAGCTAGGGAGAAATTCAGAAAAAAATAGTGAAAACTTGAAGAAATATTACACAGTCAATAATAAACTGTAATCAAACGGAAGAGAATTCAAAGAAAATTATGAAAAAGGAGAAATTTGCATTTAAAATTCATAACAAATAGAAAATTGATAAGGAGACCATTTGATTTGCAAATGAATGTGATTTCAAACAGTTTCTCCTGATAAAATTGAATATTTACTTGGCAAAAAACTCATAAAATTGAAACTACTGTGGAAAAATCAAACAAAAGAGTTATGAAAGCAATTTTTAAAAAAGGAGAAATTTGCATTTAAAATTCATTAAAAAATGGAAAATTGATAAGGAGAACATTTGATTTGTAAAGGAATGTGATTTAAAACAGTTTTTCCTGATAAAATGAAACATTTACCTGGCAAGAAATTCATAAAATTCAAAACACTGTGGAAAAAATTCAAACAAAAGAGATATCAAAGAACTTTATGAAAAAGGAGTAATTTCATTTAAAATTCATAAAAAATAGAAAATTCATAAGGAGAGCTTTTGATTTCTAAAGGAATATGATTTAAAACAATATTTCTTGATAAAATTGAACATTTACTCGGAAAAAAAATTCATAAAACTGAAAACACTGTGGAAAAACCTAGTGAAAAATTCAGGAAACATAGTGAAAATGTGAAGAAATGTTACACATTCAATAATAAACTACAATCTAACGAAAGAGAAATAAAAGAAAGTTATGAACAAGGAGAAATTTGCATTTAAAATTCATAAAAAATGAAAAACTTATAAGGGGACCAATTGATTTGTACAGAAATGTGATTTCAAACAGTTTCTCCTGATAAAATTCAACATTTACTTGGCAAAAAATGATAAAATTGAAACTACTGTGGAAAAACAAACAAAAGAGATATTAAAAAATTTTTTAAAAAAGGAGAAATTTGCATTTAAAATTCATAACAAATGGAAAAATGATAAGAAGAACATAAGATTAGTAAAGGAAAGTGATTTAAAACAGTTTTTCCTGATAACATAAAAGATTTACTTGGCAAAAAATTCATAAAACACAAAACGCTGTGGAAAATCAAAAAAAAGACATATCAAAGAACTTTATGAAAAAGGAGTAATTTACATTTAAAATTCTTAGAAAATAGAAAATTGATAAGGAAATCATTTGATTTGTAAAGGAATGTGATTTAAAAGAGTATTTCCTGATAAAATTGAACATTTACTTGGCAAGAAATTCATAAAATTGAAAACACTGTGGAAAAATCAAACAAAAGAGATATCAAAGAAATTTATGAAAAAGGAGAAATATGCACTCAAAATGCATAAAAATTAGAAAATTAATAAGGAGACCATTTGATTTGTAAAGGAATGTGATTTAAAAAAGTTTTTCCTGACAAAACTGAACATTTACATGGCAAAAAATTCATAAAATTGAAAACTCTGTGGAAAAAGCTAGTGAAAAATTCAGAAAACTTAGTGAAAACTTGAAGAAATATTACACAGTCAATAATAAACTATAATGTAACGGAAGAGAAATCAAAGAAAATTATGAAAAAGGAGAAAATTATATTGAAAATTAATAAAAAATTGAAAATTGATAATGAGACCATTTGATTTGTAAAGGAATGTGATTTACAACAGTTTCTCCTAATAAAATTGAACCTTTACTTGGCAAGAAATTCATGAAATTGAAAACACTGGCAAAATCAAACAAAAGAGATTTCAAAGAAATTTTTAAAAACGGAGAAATTTGCATTTAAATTTAATACAAAAAGAAAAATTGATAAGGAGAACATTTGTTTTGTAAAGGAAAGAGATTTAAAACAGTTTTTCCTGATAAAATTAAACATTTACTTGGCAAAAAAATCATAAAACTGAACACACTGTGGAAAAAGCTAGTGAAAAATTCAGGAAAAATAGTGAAAACTTGAAGAAATATTACACAGTCAATATTAAACTATAATCAAACGGAAGAGAAATCAAAGTAAATTATGAAAAAAGAGAAATTTGCATTTAAAATTCATAAAAAATAGAATATTGATAAGGAGACCATTTGATTTGTATAGAATGTGATTTGAAACAGTTTTTTCGGATAAAATTGAACATTTAGTTTGGAAAAAAATTCATAAAATTGAAAACACTGTGGAAAAATCAAACAAAATTGATATAAAACAAATTTATGAAAAAGGAGAAATTTCTATTGAGAATTATAAAAAATAGAAAATTGATAAGGAGCCCATTTGATTTGTAAAGGAATGTGATGTAAAAAAATTTTTACTGATAAAATAAAATATATACTAGGCAAAAATTCATAAGTTTGAAAACACCGTGGAAAAATCAAACAAAAGAGATATCAAAGAACTATATGAAAAAGGAGTAATTTGCATTTAAAATTCATAAAAAATAGAAAATTGATAAGGAGACCATTTGATTTGTAAAGGAATGTGATTTAAAACACTTTTTCCTGAATAAATTTAACATTTACTTGACAAGAAATTCATAAAATTGAAAACACCTTGGAAAAATCAAACAAAAGAGGTATCAAATAAATTTATGAAAAAGGAGAAATTTGCACTTAAAATTCATAAAAAATAGAAAATTGATAAGAAGACCATTTGATTTGTAAAGTTATGTGATTTAAAACAGTTTTTCCTGATAAAATTGAACATTTACTTGGCAAAAAATTCATAAAATTGAAAACACTGTGGAAAAAGCTAGTGTAAAGTGCAGGAAAAATAGTGAAAACTTGAAGAAATATTACACAGTCAATAATAAACTATAATCAAACGGAAGACAAATCAAAGAATGTTATGAACAAAGAGAAATTTGCTTTTAAATTTCATAAAAAATAGAAAATTGATAAGGAGAACATTTGATTTTTAAAAGAATGTAATTTAAAACAGTTCTTCCAAATAAAATTGAAGATTTACTGGCAAAAAATTCATAAAATTGAAAATACTGTGGAATAATCAAACAAAAGAGGTATCAAAGAAATTTATGATAAAGGAGAAATTTGCACTTAAAATTCATAAAAAATAGAAAATTGATAAGGAGACCATTTGATTTGTAAAGTTATGTGATTTAAAACAGTTTTTCCTGAGAAAATTGAACATTTACTTGGCAAAAAATTCATAAATTTTAAAATACTTTGGAGAAAGCTAGTGAAAAATGCAGGAAAAATAATTAAAACTTGAAGAAATGTTACACAGTCAATAATAAACTATAATCAAACGGAAGACAAATCAAAGAATGTTGTGAACAAAGAGAAATTTGCTTTTAAATTTCATAAAAAATAGAAAATTTATAAGGAGAACATTTGATTTTTAAAGGAATGTAATTTAAAACAGTTCTTCCAAATAAAATTGAAGATTTACTTGGCAAAAAATTCATAAAATTGAAAACACTGTGGAATAATCAAACAAAAGAGGCATCAAAGAAATTTATGATAAAGGAGAAATTTGCACTTAAAATTCATAAAAAATAGAAAATTGATAAGGAGAACATTTGATTTGTAAAGGAATGTGATTTAAAACAGATTTTCCTGATAAAAATAAACATTTACTTGGCAAAAAATTCATAAAATTGAAAACACTGTGGAAAAAGCTAGTGTAAAATGCAGGAAAAATAGTGAAAACTTGAAGAAAAGTTATAAAGCCAATAATAAACTATAATCAAACGGAGGAGAAATCAAAAAAATTATGAAAAACGAGAAATTTGTATTGAAAATGCATGAAAAATAGAAAATTGATAAGGAGACCATTTGATTTGTATAGGAATGTCATTTCAAACAGTTTCTCCTGATAAAATTCAACATTTACTTTGCAAAAAATTCATAAAATTGAAAATATTGTGGAAAAATAAAAAAAAGAGATATCAAAGAAATTTTTAAAACAGGAGAAATTTGCATTTAAAATTCATGAAAAAATGGAAAATTGATAAGGATAACATTTGATTTGTAAAGGAATGTGATTTAAAACAGTTTTCCCTGATAAAATTAAACATTTATTTGGCAAAAAATTCATAAAATTCAAAACACTGTGGAAAAATCAAACAAAAGAGATATCAAAGAACTTTAGGAAAAAGGAGTAATTTGCATTTTAAAATTCATAAAAAATAGAAAAATGATAAGGAGAACATTTGATTTGTAAAGCAATGTGATTTAAAACAGTATTTCCTGATTAAATTGAACATTTACTTGGCAAGAAATTCAAAAAATTGAAAAAACTGTGGAAAATCAAACAAAAGAGTTATCAAAGAAATTTATGAAAAAGGAGAAATTTGCACTTAAATTCATAAATAATAGAAAATTGATAAGTAGTACATTTGATTTGTAAATTAATGTGATTTGAAACAGTTTTTCCTGACAAAATTGAACATTTACTTGGCAAAAAATTCATAAAATTTAAAACACTGTGGAAAAAGCTAGTGAAAATTTCAGGAAAAATAGTGAAAACTTGAAGAACAATTACAAAGCTAGTAATAAACTATAATAAAACGGAAGAAAAATCAAAGAAAATTAGGAAAAAGGAGAAATTTGTATTGAAAATTCATAAAAAATAGAAAATTGATAAGGAGACCATTTGATTTGTAAAGGAATGTGATTTAAAACAGTTTTTAGTCCTAAAATTGAAAATTTACTTGGCAAAAAATTCATAAAATTGAAAACACTGTGGAAAAAGCTAGTGAAAAATTCAGGAAAAATAGTGAAAACCTGAAGAAAAATTACAACGCCAATGATAAACTATAGTCAAGGTGAAGAGAAATCAAAAAAGGTATGAAAAAGGAGAAATTTGCATTTAAATTTCATAAAGAATAAAAAATTGATAAGAGACAATTTGATTTGTAAAGAATGTGATTTAAATCAATTTTTACTGATAAAATTATACATTTACTTGGCAAAAAATTCATAAATTTGAAAAAACTGTGGAAAAATCAAACGAAAGAGATAACAAAGTACTTTATGGAAAAGGAGTAATTTGCATTTAAAATTCATAAAAAATAGAAAATTGATAAGGAGACCATTTGATTTGTAAAGGAATGTGATTTAAAACAGTTTTTCCTGACAAAATTCAACATTTACTTGGCAAAAAATTCATAAAA
>NW_021617487.1:0-6479 GCF_004785775.1 Grammomys surdaster | reverse complement strand
GGTCTGTTTTCAGTGCCCTTAAAAGTCAAAAGAGGGCATCAGATCCTCTGGAACTGGAGTTACAGATGGCTGTGAGCCACCAGGTGTGTTCTGGGGATGAAACCCAGGTACCTTGGAGCAACAATCAGTGTTCTTAACTGCTAAGCCATCCCTCCAGCCACATGGGATGCTGTTATTTTCTACAAATGTGTCCATCATACACTTGACAGCCTTTGGCTCCATTCTATAGTACTTAAAATGTCCTAAATATGTCTTCTTTGTATCATATCACATATCAGAAATGAAAAAAGAGTGTATTAACAGAAATTGGGGTCATTAATTTTTTTAAACTGTGACTCTTTTGTGTTGCCTTTACAGTCTTTAAAAGTGGGAGCTCTATCTTTCCTGGTTGACATGGGCAGAAACTGAAGTAAATGTCTTTTTTCCACTTAAATAGTGTTGTGTTATAACTAATAATGATCTTAAGATACTTAGTGAAAAGTAAGTTTTCAAAGGCAAAAGTTAGAAGGCTGTAACTGTATGCAGCATCTGCATGCTGGTTATCATTATTAGGCTTGAAGGCCGCTGTCAAGTCTCACAAACCTTCCAGTGCTGAGACGGTTCTCTACAGAAGAGCTTCACTGTTACCCTTTGAATTGAAAGGAAGATGTACCGCAATAGTCTGGCCCACTTTCACAAGACTGAGACTGCACACACACTATATTCACAACTAAGTTTTCAACTTGACAAGGAGAGTAGGTTACCCACTGAGGAAAGCAAATGCAATGCCTCTGGAGAGTTGATCGAGTCAAATTTTCAAAATTTCAAAACCGTCAAACTTTCAAAATACAAAGTAAACTTGGTCTTAGGAAGACACTGAGCTGAGCTGATGTATTTTTCAGAATTCCAGACTGTAACCTAAGTTTCCTGTTCTAATAGAACACGTTTTCTTAGGCTAGAAAGTGGCTGCTCAGTGGTTGAACTCTAGTCTCATGACAGATTGTAGGAGGTTCCACCTTAAGGGATAAGATGTCAAGGACCAGTGAGTGACAAGAAAGCATGGCATGTTTCCAGGTTTTTCCTATTCTGAGGAATCTGTGGCATGGGCTAAAAAGATCAGTTCTAAGCCTCACCCCATCTTGGTGGAAAATGAAACTTGAGAGTTGAGAAGTCTGTATTTCTAACAAGTACTCAGGGTGATTCTTATGAACTGGCAAGTTTGAGAAATGCTGACTAATGCCAGGAGCTCTGGCAATGAACTCAAGTTTGAATTCTTACTCAACTGGACCAAATAGTCTTTGGCAAAATTCTTTGTGCCTCAGTTTCCTCATTTGATTCTTATGTAATGTTGCTGGGGCATCAACTAAGTTATATGTAAAGGTCTCAGCACTGCCATCTGTAGTCACTCTCGAAAACACAGGAAGACATTAGTGGCTTGTTTCTTCAGGATTTAACAAAGAGAAAAAGAATTTCCAAACTTTCCCCTCTTCGAAGATGGAGCAGTTCTTTTTTTCTTTCTTTCTTTTTTTTTTTTTTTTGTTTTTTTTGAGACAGGGTTTCTCTGTATAGCCCTGGCTGTCCTGGAACTCACTCTGTAGACCAGGCTGGCCTCGAACTCGGAAATCTGCCTGCCTCTGCCTCCCAAGTGCTGGGATTAAAGGTGTGCGCCACCACAGCCTGGTGGAGCAGTTGTTCTAAACTGGCTGGTTCTCAGTCTCTCCACACTCTCTTCTTTTGCCCAAGAGTTTCTTTGGTAGAAACGACTGGCCTAGAAGATTCCTTGGGCGTTTACCCCCATAACAGGCATTTCTGATTGATGAAGCATCATCTCTAAGACCCCATTCTTCATCCCTATTATCCACACAACATGGAATTATCTGTCATTCCATTGGAGGGGAGATTAAAGCTTGGTTGAGGGGTTAACTATGCTATTTGAGGCTTTTATTCCCTTCTAAACAATTGAATTATATTCCATGGAACATTATTGACTTTGGTTATTATATATAAAAAATATATCCCAGTATGAAAAATAGCATGAAAATGAGCATAGCTTTGAGTCTGTCTGCAAATGACTTGAAGTTCCTTAGATCTAATCCAATTTCCATGTCTTGGAATCTTCCTGCTAATGGCAAATTATTGTCTTAATTAGCTGAGATGACTGGTAATGATGAGGCAATGTGGCTTTCTTTTCCTGCGGTCCTAAATACTGGGACTGTGTGAAGTTTTTACTACCAAAGAGTAACTTTCAAAACTCACGTGTTAACCTCCCTGTCCAAGGGTGCGTGCATTATGGACTGCAGAAAAATTAGTGCTTTGGGGATTTGACAAACTGACATGTAATTCAATTCAAAGATTTCAGTTTTTATTTCTTTGAAACTCACGCTGAATCGCCCAAGCTGGCCTTGTATGCCTCATCCTCCTGCTTCTGCTTCCTGTGTGATTATAGGCAAAGAAGTGAGGGGAACCTTGATAGATCTCAGGCTAGGACTCCACTTCCTTTCTTAGAGTCCTGTGTCTTCCTGAATGCCTGCTATCCGTCCATCTATGCACCCAGTCACATGGGCCAGGTGCTGGTTTTGGTGCTTGGGAATAGATGAAGGGTTTCTTCCTTGAGTTCATCGGTTCAGCTTCTGGGAGAACTTTTTATGGAGTTGACTGGGGAGCCTATATCCTGACCTCGCTGTGATGTGGGGCTCTGTGATGCCATGATGAGTCACAAGCCTTCAGCGCTCTGCTTCCCTGCCGTTGCCTAATGGTAGACACTGGACATGGCTATAACCCTGATTTGGTCCCTTGGGTAAAGGCCTGGTAGGAAAGGGAAACTGTAAGTAATTTAGTAATGATTATTCGAATAGCAGGAAAAGAACTACCCCAAATCCTTAAAATAGAGAAGTAGCACAAGAACCAGCTGAAGATGGCATACCATCACCGAATTAGTTCATGGGAGTAACTAGCTATGGGGAGAAACCTTGGTGCAGTAGAGGAAGAGGCTCTCAGTAACTCTGGAGAAGCAGACATAATCCCAACCTCTCAGAGAACATCTAACCTGGCAAGACAGAGAAGGCAATAGGTCAGAGGAGGGTATTACTTGACACCGTAGCATACATGTCCCAAGACAGAATCAAGGTGGTCAGGGTGCTCAGAGAAAGGTCACACACCAAGGTGGGTTTTTTCCAGAGGAAGTGGCCTTTAAGCAAGTCCTTGAAGGAAGGGGAGGAATTTAACAAATTCCAAGAGGAGAGAGAGAGATTTCTGGCCTCAGGAATGTATTGAGCAAATGTGTGGGACAGGCAAGTCCTGTTGGGACATAACAGCATTCCTGTTGGGGAACTAAAAAAATTCTTTTGCGTTTTAGAAGAAGTCAAGGCTGGAAAGTTGGGTTTGGTCAAGACAGATCACGGTTTGGACTTTTTCCAGGAGGCAACATAGAGCCATTTCAAGGGACTTGAGCAGGAGGGTGATACCAACAGAAATTTACTTTGGGAAGCACAGCAGCTGAGTGGGGGATGACAGGCCACACAGACATGCCAGCCAGCAACAAGGCCCTGCACAGTGATGGGGAGGAAAAACTGGGAGAGTCAACACTGCAAGTGAATCTGGGGGAGTTGCACCAAAGAAGCTGTCAAACATGGCTGCAGCTTGTGGGGATTCTGATAGGTCACTGCTGGGAGACAAGAAATGCAGGGGACGGGCAGTACTTTGAGTTTAAAATAGGCACTCAGACTGTGAGCCCTGTGACCTGGACACGGAGAAGAGATGAGCCAAGGTTTTGGTTTTAAATGATGTTGACTCTCAAAAGTCAATCATAATAGGCTGTAAAATGGGGGCACAATAAAATTTGGAGGAAGAGAAACAAACAAAAAAAGAGGCAGAGAGGAAGATGAGACAACAGGATGCCAGAGAAACCCAAGAATGAGGGAAACCATTCAAAAGTCTGGGCAGAGTGTCTGAAACCCCAGGGAGATCAAGTAGGGTTATTTAGACCATCCTCGGTGGCCCTCAGCTTTTCTTTGAATTAGAAAATGAAGCTGGATTGCTCCAGGGCTAGGGTTATAGTTCAGCCCTAGAGCATTCATGCTGGAGGGCCTATGATCCATTCCCAGCAAAAACTTAACAAAAAATGACTGGATCCCTCCAGGGAAGGTCCACGCCTTAGATCCAGTCTCTGTAGTTCATTGCGATATCAAATTCTTTAAATGTTAGCCCCCTCTAAAGGTATGTATTTTCCTGTAATGGAAATTAATTCCTCCCACCAACACCGCATATGACCCTGAATGAGTCATTTATTATTCTGTCCGAGGACTCCAGTTTTGTCTTTTAACGGTCCAATTCAGAGATCTGTGTACACGGGTGAAAATGTTCAGCAATCTGTGCTGCACACGCCTTTGTCATGACTTTTTGAGGTCAGACTAGAGCGCACCCTTCTTTCTGCTCTGATAAGTCTAAGTTTTAAAGTCTCTCAAAATTATTTTTTAAAGAGATCTAGATATTAAAACAACCAGAGGAAAGAGACTTCCTCTTCCACTTGCCCATAAAGGTCTTCCAGTTTTCTGTCCAGCTTTTTCCTAGGCACCGAGGAGGTGCCTAGAAAAATACTGGATGAATATACAAAAACATGTCACCAAAATTTTCCTAACAAGCAGCTATGGAAAGTCTGCCAGCGTCCTGTCTCCAGGGACTTCTAGCCTGGGGCTCCTGATGCCCGACATGGATCACGTCCAATGTCTCGGGCGGCCTTCGCTTTGAGTGGGCAATTTTCTTTACAACGCCGATGCGCGTAGTCGCTTTAAATTCAGACCAGGTAGGCAGTGGGGAGTAGCCAATACGCGAAAGTGTCAGAGGAGCTAGGGCTTATCTCCAACAATAGGACAGTATCTCTAACACTGTTTACAGTAAAAACAGAAGGTGGAGCAAGAAGTCAGGGTGTCTAACGTGGTCATTAAGCCTACGGCTTGGCTGAGATCTAACCAAGCTCTGCAGAGTGCGAAGAACAATGTCCGCAGGGTTCCCGGTTCAGACGGGGACTCGTTTCTCCGCCTCCGCTGGCGCCCAGGCACCGTCTCCCAGCGCTGCTCGCTCGTCCTGCTGCTCTGCTGCGGGGAGGACCAGCCGGCCGGGCGCCGCCAATGCTGCAGGGAGCGCGGCGCGCGTCCCGAGCGCCAAGGACTCCAGGTCTCAGCTCCGCCGCAGACTCAAGAGCGCCCGCGGCCGCTGTCCGCCACTGGGCGGCCAAGAGCGACAACCGTCTCGCGATCGAGAGTTTGCGGGTTCCTCTGCCGGTGTGTGCGCTCTAACTGGAGCGGCCCGATCCCTGGGTCTGCAGCAGGTCGCGGCAGAGGGCGATTGGGGCTCCGGACTGAACCCGGGCGGGCCGGCTTCTTGGCCCGAAGGGCTGTAAGAGTGCGAGGGCGGGGCGGGGCGGCTGGCTCGGGACGCGCGTCCAGCGGCTGCGGGACAGCATCCGAGCGCTCTGCGTGTCCAGGCGCTCAGTCGGCTCGGCTCCCTAGCCTGTCACCGGGCTGGAGCGAACCCGGGGCTCAGGGCTGGGTGCGCTGCAGTTACGCGGGGCAGCCGCGCCCCTTCCCCACCTGGGTCGGCGAAAAGTGAAGTGGAAAACAGTGGCTGAGCTCAGCCCTCCTCCCATTCCCCCCCGCGCCGCAGCCACGGCCGAGGGTGGGGGAAGTTCGCTCCGCCGGGCTGGAAGGAAAGCTGGCGGCCTGGGCCGCGCCTCCCCCGCCTTCCTCTCGGCCGCGTCCCCGGGGCTTCACGCAGCATTTCTTTGTTTTGAAAGCGCCTCCTCCGCCCAGAGGCTTTTCCCCGCGGGGCCGGCTGACTGGGGGGTGGGGCATCGAGCAGTCGGTCCGCCCTCCATTTAGTCCGGAACCCTCCCCCCCCTCCCCGCCCCGCGGCGACCCACGAGGAGCGTCCTCACTTGGCGGACATCAAAAGGAGGCAAGGCGCTGGAGGGCTAAGTTGAGTAGACAGGGGGCGCAGAGACCCACCCACCCTCCCCTTGGCAGACGGCCCGCCCCCTCCCGCGGGAACCCCGCCTGAGCCCCGCCCCCCGCGTCACAGCAGCCTGACATTCTCACAGCCCACCCGGCACCCAACCCGGGCGCCCCCGCCACCCCCGTGTCCACGGAGCGCTCTATTTATGTTTCAGCCCAGTGATTTGCATAGGCCCCGCCCCCTCCCCTCGGTTCTCCCTATCGGCGCTCCTCCTTGGCGAAGTCGTCACGGCATAGGCCACACCTCCCGTGCCCCTACAAGGAGCGGCGGGCCCTAGATGGCAGCGTGGCGTCGCCACGGCGTGTGCGTGTCGCGCTTCCTTGTGCCGTTTATAGGGTCCCGGCACTTCCGCTGTCGGGTTAGAAGCGGCGCGGTCATGGCGGAGCGCGGACAGCAGCCTCCTCCCGCGAAACGGCTCTGCTGCCGGCCGGGCGGCGGCGGCGGCGGCGGTGGAGGCAGCAGCGGCGGCGGCGCGGGTGGCGGCTACAGCT
>NW_021617486.1:0-2206 GCF_004785775.1 Grammomys surdaster | reverse complement strand
AAATAGCCTCAGAAGCTTCATGGAAAGAGAACATACATTAAAAAAAAAAAAAAAGACAATTTGTCTATGGGTTTTGTTCAGCTGGAGTCTTTTTCCCAGGAAAACAGGTACATTTGAAAAAAAAAAAGGCATTGTGGAGGAGGAGGAAGAAGAGGAAGAGGAGGTCCATGACGACCAGGGAAGACAAGAAAAAATGAAGGAACTGGGCCTTGGCAAGGGACAGGTGGATGACAGGCTGCTGCACCCGGAGTCGCTTTGTCCTCCACAGTGGTGGGGTCTCTCAGAGATAGAGCCTATCAAGAGGGCGTTAGTCATTGGGAATGTGCGTTTGTGAGGACCAGGGTGACACCACAGGCTTCCTGGCTTCTTTGCAGTGGTTCTTCTTCCCTCTTGCACACACTTGCCATGATGAGATTTGCCGTCAGACCCGCCTTCGACACTGAAAAGCGAGAGCCAGGTAAACCTTTGTAAATAACGCACCGTGGACATTTCATTATTCCTCTGTATACATAGAAAACTGGACTGTCATAGCTGCACAGCTTGGGAAGGGAGCAGAGATGGAAGCTGGCACAATGGTACAGTACGTGATTATACTAGGAGTCCTCCTTCTCACAGCAGTGGTGTAGGTCTGATGGCCCGCACAACTGTCTGCTTCAGAATGACTTTTAGGTATTTCATTGATTTTGGTCATACACCAAACACTGAATAAACGGTTGTGTTTTACTGACATGTGTCTTGCCTCTGGAATAGTCTGAAGGGGTAGTAAGAGTTTTGATAGAAGCCACTTTGTCAGAGCAACTGTGCTGGGGTTGACTCTCCTGTAAACACCTCTTTTTCCCTACCTACCAATCAAACCGGTGAACTCACTGTCCCCAAATCCTAAAGACTGCTGTCAGTGGCAGCATGCTGCCATGCTGTACTGGGTAGATGCCTGCTCTGTGAGAGCCGTTTCCCTTACTAACAGCTGCATCCTGTGAACCTCACTTGCTACACTTTGTAAGGATGGAGGCCTCACACACTAACACAACCCACCTTGCCCTCCAGTCTCATCAGCCAAGGTTTTTATTTTACCAAAGAAAATTGTCATGTTTGGGGATTTAGCTCAGTGGTAGAGAGCAAAAGTCCTTGGTTGGGTCCTCAACCTGGGGTGATGTTGAAGGTCAGGGGTAGGCAATGGACAAGACAAACTGACAAAAAAAGACAGACAGACAAACAGACAGAAAGCCCACCAATCTACCACCCAACAAAATCACCTCCAGGGCATCTAATTGTAGTGTTCTGTCCTTACAGCTCCTACAATGGGATGGGTCATCCCTGAGGGAAGCCCCATCTCTTCCTCTGGTGAGATAGTTTTTCAACATGTAGTTCTGATCTTTAGGGAAGTACTTAAATGTTCTTGATGAAGAAAGGAGAAATGAAAATAGTTCATAATTGAAAATTTATTTCTCTGTGAATGATTTTGCACATACAGTTAAAGATGACCAGCGAATCAAGGATTCGGTCTCCTTGAGCACAAGTACCATCTTCACCTGGTGAACCCCGAGTTGCTGCCACTGTCTCCCTTTAATTTCTGTAGATTGACAGGTACTTTCCACAGTGGTGATTAATATTTATAGTGATTCCCCTGGGGACACACAAAGTCCAGTGACTCATTAACAGTGATGATTTATTTAGCCCAGCTTTCCAGCCACATATTTAATACCTTTTAATTGTTTAATTGTTGTCAGTTTGTGGTCTTTTTCTTTTTTGGTTCTGTTCGTTAAAATGTTTCCCATCCCCATTATTTTAGTTTAGAAACTGTAGAAAGCTACGAAGGGACCTGTTTTCATCTGTTTGCTGGTTTATAGACCCGTGGCTAGAACTAAGAACACACTGGAAACGCCTAAGGTGACTGCCAACTTTGTCTAACTATGGAGTTGAACAGTACATTTTTGGGTGATGAATAATTAAAATGTGTACTGGAAAATAATTCTTTTAGCCACATGTTTTGTATTATAAAGTAGGGCCTGGCTGGCCTCAGTAAAACAGAAGAAAACGGCCCTGAGCCATCGTCTGATGTGTTGTCTGTGTGTACCCTTTCAGCAGGATCTTGCTGAGTTGTTCAGCTGTGCTGTTGCTGGTTTCAAACTCTTGGGTTCAAGTGCTCCTCTTGTTCAGCGTCCTGAATAGTTGGAAGCTCAGACATATACCACCGCACCCAGCTTTA
>NW_021617485.1:310-3724 GCF_004785775.1 Grammomys surdaster | reverse complement strand
CATAAGGGAGATTGGTCTGAAGTTCTCTTTCTTTGTCGGGTCCTTGTGGGGTTTGGGTATGAGTGTAATTGTAGCTTCATAGAACGAATTGGGTAGTGTTCCTTCTGTCTCTATTTTGTGGAATAGTTTGAAGAGAATTGGTATCAGGTCTTCCTTGAAGGTCTGATAAAATTCAGCACTAAAACCATCTGGTCCTGGGCTTTTTTTAGTGGGGAGACTTTTAATGACTGCTGCTATTTCCCTAGGAGTTATGGGACTATTTAGATGTTTTATCTGCTCCTGGTTTAACTTTGGGACCTGGTATCTGTCTAGGAAATTGTCCATTTCTTCCAGGTTTTCCAGTTTTGTTGAGTATAGGCCTTTGTAGTAGGATCTGATGATTTTTTTTCATTTCTTCAGTTTCTGTTGTTATGTCTCCTTTTTCAGTTCTGATTTTATTAATTTGTATACTGTCTCTGTGCCCTCTGGTTAATCTGGCTAACAGTTTATCTATCTTGTTGATTTTCTCAAAGAACCAAGTCCTGGTTTTATTGATATTTTGTATTGTTCTTTCTGTTTCTACTTGGTTGATTTCAGCCCTGAGTTTGATTATTTCCTGCCTTCTACTCCTCCTGGGTGTATTTGATTCTTTTTGTTCTAGAGCTTTTATTTGTGCAGTCAACTTGTTAGTGTGTGCTCTTTCCAGTTTCTTTTTGTAGGCACTTAGAGCTATGAGTTTTCCTCTTAGCACTGCCTTCATGGAGTCCCACAAGTTTTGGTATGATGTGTCCTCATTTTCATTGAATTCTAAAAAGTCTTTAATTTCTTTATTTCTTCCTTGAGCAAGTCATCATTGAGTAGAGAATTGTTCAGTTTCCATGTGCACGTGGGTTTTCCATTGGTTTTGTCATTATTAAAGACCAGTCTTATTCCGTGGTGATCTGATAAGATGCAAGGGATTATTTCAATTTTTTTGTATCTGTAGAGGCCTGCTTTGTGATCAATTATATGGTCTATTTTGGAGAATGTACCATGAGGTGCTGAGAAAAAGGTATATTCTTTTGTTTTAGGATGAAATGTTCTATAGATGTCTGTTAAGTCCATTTGGTTCATAACTCCTGTTAATGTCAAAGTGTCTCGGTTTAGTTTCTGTTTCCATGATCTGTCCATTGCTGAGAGTGGGGTGTTGAAATCCCCCACTATTATTGTATGAGGTGTAATGTGTGTTTTGAGCTTTAGTAAAGTTTCTTTTATGTATGTAGGTGCCCTTGCTTTTGGAATTGAGAGTTCACCTTGGTAGATTTTTCCTTTGATGAGTATGAAGTGTCCTTCCTTATCTTTTTTGATTAATTTTGGATGAAAGTCGATTTTATTTGATATTAGAATGGCTACTCCAGCTTGTTTCTTGGGACCATTGGCTTGGAAAATTGATTTCCACCCTTTTATTCTGAGGTAGTGTCTGTCTTTGTCACTGAGGTGCGTTTCTTGTACGCAGCAAAATTCTGGGTCTTGTTTGTGTATCCAGTCTGATAGTCTGCGTCTTTTTATTGGGGAATTGAGACCATTGATGTTAAGAGATATTAAGGAAAAATGATTGTGTCTTCCTGTTATTTTTGCTATTAGAGGTAAAGTTATGTTTGTATAGTTATCTTCTTTTTTTTTTTAAAGATTTGTTTATTTATTTTATTTATGAGTACACTGTAGCTGTCTTCAGATACACCAGAAGAGGGCATTGAATCTCGTTATGGGTGGTTGTGAGCCACCATGTGGTTGCTGGGATTTGAACTCAGGACCTCTGGAAGAGCAGTCAGTGCTCTTAACCACTGAGCCATCTCTCCAGCCCCAGTATAGTTATCTTCTTTTGGGGTTGTTGGAAGATTACTTCCTTGCTTTTTCTAGGTTGTAGTTTCCCTCCTTGTGTTGGCGTTTTCCATCAATTATCCTTTGAAGTGCTGGGTTTGTGGGAAGATATTGTGCAAATTTGGTTTTGTCATGGAATATCTTGGTTTCACCATCTATATTGACTGAGAGTTTTGCTGGGTATAGTAATCTGGGCTGGCAATTGTGTTCTCTTAGGGTCTGTATGATGTCCATCCAGGCTCTTCTGGCTTTTATAGTCTCTGGTGAGAAGTCTGGTGTAATTCTTATAGGTCTGCCTTTGTATGTTACTTGACCTTTTTCCCTTACTGCTTTTAGTATTTTTTCTTTGTTTTGTGCATCTGATGTTTTGATTATTATGTGACGGGAGGTATTTCTTTTCTGGTCTATTCTATTTGGTGTTCTGTAAGCTTCTTGTTCTTTAGGTTAGGGAAGTTCTCCTCAATAATTTTGTTGAAGATATTTACTGTCCCTTTAAGTTGGTACTCTTCATTCTCATCTATACCTATTATCTTTAGGTTTGGTCTTCTCATTGTGTCCTGGATTTCCTGGATGTTTTGAGTTAGGAGTTTTTTGCATTTTGCATTTTCTTTGACAACTGTGTCAATATTTTCCACCGTATCTTCTGCATTTGAGATTCTCTCTTCTATCTCTTGTATTCGGTTGGTGATGCTTGCGTCTATGACTCCTGATCTGTTTCTTAAGTTTTCTTTTTCCATGGTTGTCTCCCTTTGAGCTTTCTTTATTGTTTCTATTTCCATTTTCAGATCCTGAATGTTTTTGTTTTATTCCTTCTTTGTGTTTTCTTGCATTTCCTTAAGGGATTTCTGTGATTCCTCTTTAAGGGCTTCTACCTGTTTACTTGTACTCTCCTGTATTTCTTTAAGGGAGTTACTTAATTCCTTCTTATAATCCTCTATCATCATCATGAGAAGTGATTTTAATTCTGAATCTTGCTTTTCAGGTGTGATGGGGTGTTCAGGGCTTGCTATATTGGGAGAACTGGGTACTGATGATGCCAAGAAACTTTGGTTTCTGTTGCTTATGTTCTTGCGCTTGCCTTTCGCCATCTGGTTAACTCTAGTGTTGCCTGCCCTCACTGTGTAAGACTGGAGTCTCTATTTCCAGTTATCTTGCTTGTTGCAGAGCTCCTCAGGTTTCAGATGTCTCTGTAGTCTTATGATCCTAATCTTGGTGTCTGCTGCTCTGAGTGCAGTGGCTCCTCGGCTGCTCTGAGTGCAGTGGCTCCTCTAGGATGACTCAGGAGTCAGTATCTCCACAGGACAGGAGCAGACCAACTCTGTGTCTACCCCAGCCCACAGAACCAGGCAGGGGAGGAAGAGAAGTGGAATTCTGGAGGGGCGGGGTTTGGGTAGCTGCTGTGTCCTGAATGGCCCTGGCTCCCAGATATATCTCTGGGTCTTAGGGAGTGAGATGGTGTTCTTACCGGCTGCTATGAGTGCAGTGGCTCCTCTAGGATGACTCAGGAGTCAGTATCTCCACAGGACAGGAGTAGATCAACTCACTGTCAGCTGCTCTGAGTGCAGTGGCTCCTCA
>NW_021617485.1:0-300 GCF_004785775.1 Grammomys surdaster | reverse complement strand
TATTGATTATTCGTATCCATTTATTTCTGATTGACTATTATCCACGAATGCTGAATGTTGATTATTCATGTTCAGTTATTTCTGACTTACTATTATCTATGACTGATGACTATTGATATTTCACTTTTATATATTTGTGATTTACTATGAACTCTGACAGATGAGTATTGATTATTCGTGTCCATTTATTTCTGTTTGACTATTATCCACGAATTCTGAATCTTGATTATTCATGTTCATTTATTTCTGACTTACTATTATCTATGACTGATGACTATTGATATTTCAGCTTTATATATT
>NW_021617484.1:2271-6085 GCF_004785775.1 Grammomys surdaster | reverse complement strand
TTTCTTTCTTTCTTTCTTTCTTTCTTTCTTTCTTTCTTTCTTTCTTTTTTTCTTTCTTTATTGTAGCAAAAAATATTAAAAATCCCATTGAGGGGTTTCTACCACACCATTGGTTATAAGTTCCCAGATTAAAGACATACATACAACCTTTACATTTACAATAAGCCTTATCAAGCACAATAAGTAATTTAGAGGGAAGAGACTAAGGATGAATCCATCCCACAAGCAAATAAAAAGAATAAAAATAAATAAAAATTTAAGAAGTCAATGCTACCTTCCTTCCCTGCCTGGAACTTTGGGCTGGGGCAGACACAGAGTTGGGTCTGCTCCTGTCCTGTGGAGATACTGACTCCTGAGTCATCCTAGAGGAGCCACTGCACTCAGAGCAGCTGGTAAGAACTCTATCTCACTCCCTAAGCCCCAGAGATACATCTGGGAGCCAGGGACATTCAGGACACAGCAGCAGCCCAAACACTGCCCCTCTGGAATTCCACTTCCCTTCCTCCCCTCCCTGGTCCTTTGGGCTGAGGAACAAACAGAGTTGGTCTGCTCCTGTCCTGTGGAGATACTTACTCCTGAGTCATCCTAGAGGAGCCACTGCACTCAGAGCAGCTGACACTGAGTTGATCTACTCCTGTCCTGTGGCGATACTGACTCCTGAGTCATCCTAGAGGATCCACTGCACTCAGAGCAGCAGACACCAAGATTAGGATCATAAGACTACGGAGACATCTGGATCGGAGAAGCTCTGCAACAAGCAAGATAACTGGAAATACAGACTCCAGTCTTACACAGTGAGGGCAGGCAATACTAGAGTTAACCAGATGGTGAAAGGCAAGCGCAAGAACATAAGCAACAGAAACCAAAGTTTCTTGGCATCATCAGTACCCAGTTCTCCCAATATAGCAAGCCCTGAACACCCCATCACATCTGAAAAGCAGGATTCAGAATTAAAATCACTTCTCATGATGATGATAGAGGATTATAAGAAGGAATTAAGTAACTCCCTTAAAGAAATACAGGAGAGTACAAGTAAACAGATAGAAGCCCTTAAAGAGGAATCACAGAAATCCCTTAAAGAAATGCAAGAAAACACAAAGAAGGAATTAAACAAAAACATTCAGGATCTGAAACTGGAAATAGAAACAATAAAGAAAGTTCAAAGGGAGACAACCATGGAGATAGAAAACCTAAGAAAGAGATCAGGAGTCACAGACGCAAGCATCACCAACCGAATACAAGAGATAGAAGAGAGAATCTCAAATGCAGAAGATACGGTGGAAAATATTGACACAGTTGTCAAAGAAAATGAAAAAAGCAAAAAACTCCTAACTCAAAACATCCAGGAAATCCAGGACACAATGAGAAGACCAAACCTAAGGATAATAGGTATAGATGAGAATGAAGATTCCCAACTTAAAGGGCCAGTAAATATCTTCAACAAAATCATTGAGGAAAATTTCCCTAACCTAAAGAACAAGATGCCCATAAACATACAAGAAGCCTACAGAACACCAAATAGACTAGACCAGAAAAGAAATACCTCCCGTCACATAATAATCAAAACATCAGATGCACAAAACAAAGAAAAAATACTAAAAGCAGTAAGGGAAAAAGGTCAAGTAACATATAAAGGCAGACCTATAAGAATTACACCAGACTTCTCACCAGAGACTATAAAAGCCAGAAGAGCCTGGACGGACATCATACAGACCCTAAGAGAACACAATTGCCAGCCCAGATTACTATACCCAGCAAAACTCTCAATCACTATAGATGGTGAAACCAAGATATTCCATGACAAAACCAAATTTGCACAATATCTTCCCACAAACCCAGCACTTCAAAGGATAATTGATGGAAAATGCCAACACAAGGAGGGAAACTACAACCTAGAAAAAGCAAGGAAGTAATCTTCCAACAACCCCAAAAGAAGATAACTATACAAACATAACTTTACCTCTAATAACAAAAATAACAGGAAGCCACAATCATTTTTCCTTAATATCTCTTAACATCAATGGTCTCAATTCCCCAATAAAAAGACGCAGACTATCAGACTGGATACACAAACAAGACCCAGAATTTTGCTGCATACAAGAAACGCACCTCAGTGACAAAGACAGACACTACCTCAGAATAAAAGGGTGGAAAACAATTTTTCAAGCCAATGGTCCCAAGAAACAAGCTGGAGTAGCCATTCTAATATCAAATAAAATCGACTTTCATCCAAAATTAATCAAAAAAGATAAGGAAGGACACTTCATACTCATCAAAGGAAAAATCTACCAAGGTGAACTCTCAATTCTGAACATCTATGCTCCAAATGCAAGGGCACCTACATACATAAAAGAAACTTTACTAAAGCTCAAAACACACATTACACCTCACACAATAATAGTGGGGGATTTCAACACCCCACTGTCAGCAATGGACAGATCATGGAAACAGAAACTAAACAGAGACACTTTGAAATTAACAGAAGTTATGAACCAAATGGACTTAACAGACATCTATAGAACATTTCATCCTAAAACAAAAGAATATACCTTTTTCTCAGCACCTCATGGTACCTTCTCCAAAATAGACCATATAATTGGTCACAAAACAAGCCTCTACAGATACAAAAAGATTGAAATAATCCCTTGCCTCTTATCAGATCACCATGGAATAAGACTGGTCTTTAATAATGACAAAACCAATGGAAAACCCATGTGCACATGGAAACTGAACAACTCTCTACTCAATGATGACTTGGTCAAGGAAGAAATAAAGAAAGAAATTAAAGACTTTTTAGATTTCAATGAAAATGAGGACACATCATACCAAAACTTGTGGGACTCCATGAAGGCAGTGCTAAGAGGAAAACTCATAGCTCTAAGTGCCTACAAAAAGAAACTGGAAAGAGCACACACTAACAAGTTGACTGCACAACTAAAAGCCCTAGAACAAAAAGAAGCAAATACACCCAGGAGGAGTAGAAGGCAGGAAATAATCAAACTCAGGGCTGAAATCAACCAAATAGAAACTGAAAGAACAATACAAAATATCAATAAAACCAGGAGTTGGTTCTTTGAGAAAATCAACAAGATAGATAAACCGTTAGCCAGATTAACCAGAGGGCACAGAGACAGTATCCAAATTAATAAAATCAGAACTGAAAAGGGAGACATAACAACAGAAACTGAAGAAATTCAAAAAATCATCAGATCCTACTACAAAGGCCTATACTCAACAAAACTGGAAAACCTGGATGAAATGGACAATTTCCTAGACAGATACCAGGTACCAAAATTAAACCAGGAGCAGATAAACCATCTAAATAGTCCCATAACCCCTCAGGAAATAGCAGCAGTCATTAAAAGTCTCCCCACTAAAAAAAGCCCAGGACCAGATGGTTTTAGTGCTGAATTCTATCAGACCTTCAAGGAAGACCTAATACCAATTCTCTTCAAACTATTCCACAAAATAGAGACAGAAGGAACACTACCCAATTCGTTCTATGAAGCTACAATTACACTCATTCCCAAACCCCACAAGGACCCAACAAAGAAAGAGAACTTCAGACCAATCTCCCTTATGAACATCGATGCAAAAATACTCAATAAAATTCTAGCAAACCGAATCCAAGACCACATCAAAACAATCATCCATCATAATCAAGTAGGTTTTATCCCAGGAATGCAGGGATGGTTCAATATTCGGAAATCCATCAATGTAATCCACTATATAAACAAACTTAAAGAAAAAAACCATATGATTATCTCACTAGATGCTGAGAAAGCATTTGACAAAATTCAACATCCCTTCATGA
>NW_021617484.1:0-2171 GCF_004785775.1 Grammomys surdaster | reverse complement strand
GGCCTTGAATTCCTGATCTTTCCAAGACTTTTATCATGAAGGGATAAAAGTCTTGGAAAGATCAGGAATTCAAGGCCCCTACCTAAACATAGTAAAAGCAATTTACAGCAAACCAGTAGCCAACATCAAGCTAAATGGAGAGAAACTTGAAGCAATCCCACTAAGATCAGGGACTAGACAAGGCTGCCCACTCTCCCCCTACCTATTCAATATAGTACTGGAAGTCTTAGCCAGAGCAATTAGACAACAAAAAGAAGTCAAAGGGATACAAATAGGAAAGGAAGAAGTCAAAATATGATTTTTAACATTAACTCTGTCCATCAGCCCTTGCATCCTTCCTACTCCAGTGTTCACAAGCTATACTGGCTGGTTTTGTGTCAACTCGACACAAGCTGGAGTTATCACAGAGAAAGGAGCCTCCCTTGAGGATATGCCTCTATGAGACCAGGCTGTAAGGCATTTTCTCAATTAGTGATCAAGGGTGGGAGGGCCCATTGTGGGTGGTGCCATCTCTGGGCTGGTGGTCCTGGGTTCTATAAGAAAGCAGGCTGAGCAAGGCAGGGGAAGCAAGCCAGTAAGTAACATCCCTCCATGGCCTCTGCATCAGCTCCTGCTTCCTGACCTGCTTGAGTTCCAGTCCTGACTTCCTTTGGTGATGAACAGCAATGTGAATGTGTAAGCTGAATAAACCCTTTCCTCTCCAACTTGCTTCTTGGTCATGATATTTGTGCAGGAATAGAAGCTCTGACTAAGACACTAGGTTTGATTTTATCCATCACTTCAAGGCAACTGATAATCTACTTTCTATTTCTATGTGTTTGCCTATTCTCTGCATTTGTCTAAATAGAACCACAGAGTATTTATTTTTTTCTTTTGCTTAGCATATTAAGTTTCATCCACAAATAACATGAATAAATTCTTTACTTCTTTTTAATATCACAACATATTTTGAACCTTTTCTTTAGGATTTTTCTTATTTACTTTTATTTAATATGCCTTTGTGCTTTGCCTGCTGTATGCCTGTGTGAGGATGTCAGATCCTATGGAACTGGAGTTACAGACAGATGTGAGCTGCCATGTGAATGCTGGGAATTGAACCTGGATCTTCTAGAAGAACAACCAATACTCTTAATCACTGAGCCATCTCTCCAGCCCCATATTTTGAACTTTCAACCCAACTGTGTAGAGCTCTTTCTTTTCAAATCTATGAAACACTTTGTGTGTTAAAAACACAAACATGTTAAGGACCAGTGAGATGGATCCTTAGGCAAAGGCATTTGCCATAAAGCTGACAACTTCAGTGCAGTACCAGGGAAGGACATTGTAGGAGAGTGCTGACTGCTCAATGCTGTCTTCTGATGTCTGCAACCACTCCCATGCACATATATGCATCCAGACACACATACAAATAAGTAAATAAATGAATAAATAAATAAATAAATAAATAAATTTAAAGAGCATGTAGTGATTGCCCATTTTTAAGAGTTCAGTTACTTAGCATGTTAAAACACAAATTCACATCAGGTAAATATGGAAGGTGAACTGATCAAGTCATCTCTCCCTGTAAGATCAATGTAGCTTCTAATTGAGTAGTTCAACAGAAAGTATAGAGCTAGCTACAAATTCCTATAACTTTCTTTTACTTTGTGTTCTATTTGACATGAGGGATTATGAAAAGTAGAAATTCCAAACATGACGAGAACTAGTACACACTCTCTTTTAATAATAACATCACTCCCATGAAATAAAACTCATGCCTTCAATTGCTCTTTTTGCTTTGGAAATGTTATGGAGAGGAAGAAAAATCCTTCTTACAATATATTTTAAAATGTATCTAGTAATGACAACATGTGCTGGAAAAAAAAGATAACACCTTTCATTCCTTATTCAACAACATAAAACCCAAATGACACGTTTTCTTCATAAATTTACAGCATTATAAGTGGGCATACTATTTATAACAAAATTTCCAGGTTACTTCCAATACACTCTTTGTATTTTTATCTCTTGACAAATTACAGCTCCTTTAAAGTGAAACAATGTATTGAATTTTTGAATTCACTGTATCCATTTTTTTTAAAAAAAAATGGTGCATTGATTTTGAAACTGGGGCCCTGCTTTTAGTTCATCAGCAGGGTTCAAAGTCTATATTCATTCCAGACAATTGCTGC
>NW_021617483.1:4596-8121 GCF_004785775.1 Grammomys surdaster | reverse complement strand
TGTATGGGCCTTGAATTCAGGATCTTTCCCAGACTTTTAATCTGATGGGATGTTTTTCACCATTTAATGAGATGATCATGAGAGGGATTTTTTTTGAGATTTTTTTAAAATATTAATTTATGTTGACGGATTTCCATATGTTGAACTATCCCTGCATCCCTGGAATGAACCTTACTTGATCATGGTGAATGACTGTCTTGATGTGTTCTTATTTTCTTGTGAGAATATTTTTTGTTATCATAGGCTTTTTGTTATTCCAGATGAATTTGATAACTGCTCTTTCTGTCTCTATGAGGAATTGAGTTTGTGGAGTATTTCTGCATCAATATACATAAGGGAAGTTGTTCAGAAGTTTTCTTTATTTGTTGATATTTGTTTGGCTTAGGTATCAGTGTAACTGTGGCTTCATAGAAAGCATTGGGAAATTTTCCTTCTGTTTTGTTTTGTGCAATAGTTTCAGAAGTATTGGTATTAGGTCTTTTTGAAGGTCTGAGAGTGTTTTGCATTAAAACTCTCTGATCCTGAGCTTTTTATGGTTGAGAGAGTTCTAATGACTACTTCTACTTCTATATTGGTTATAAGACTACTTAGAAATTTTATTTGATCCTGATTTAAATTTGATACATGGTATCTGTCTAGAAAAATCATCCAGTTCATCAAGATTTATCCAGTCGGGTTGAGTATAGACTTTAAAATAGGATCTGATAATTTTTTAAATTTCTTCACTTTCTGTTGTTATGTCTCGCATTTCAGTTCTGATTGTGTTAACATGGATGCTGTCTCTGTGCCCTTTGGTTAGTCTAACTAATGGTTTATGGATCATGTGTATTTTCTCAAAGAACCTGCTCCTGGTTTTGTTGATTGTTTTTGTAGTTCTCTTTGCATATACATGGTTGATTCCAGCCCAGAGTTTGTTTACTTCCTGCTGTCTATTCCTCTTGGGTATTTGCTACTTTTTACAACTCTCAGGTGTGCTAGTAGACTGTCAGTGTACATGCTCTCCAGTTTCTTTATGCAGGTACTAAGAGCTATGAATTTACATTTTAGCACTGCTTTCATTGTGTCTCAAAAGTTTGAGTGTGTTATGCTTTCATTTATGTTAAATTTTAAAAAGTCTTTAATTTCTTTCTGTATTACTCTCCTGATCAATTTATTATTGAATAGATAGCTATTAAGCTTCTGTATGCATGTATGCTTTCTGTTGATTTTTTGTTACTGTAGTCTGAGGTCATCTAATAGGATGCATGGTGTTATTTACATCTTCTTACAGCTTTGAGTCCTGTTTCGTTCCTTCCTGTTCGATTTTGGAGAAGGTACTATTAGGTATTGAGAAGGAGGTATATTCTTTTGTTTTAGGATGAAATGTTCTATAGATATCTGTGAAATCCATTTGGTTCATAACTTCTGCTAGTTTTGCTGTGTCTCTGTTTAGTTTCCATGTCCATTATCTGTCCATTGGTGAGAATGGGGTATTGAAACCTCCCAATATTATTGTGTGAGATTCAGTATGAGCTTTGACATTATATTACATTATAATACAAATGTGGGTGCTCTTGCATTTGAAACATAAGTACCCACAATTGAGACCTTCTTAAGGTTTTCTATCACTGTTACAAAATGTGATTTTCTTTCTTTTTGTTTCCTTTTTTCCCCCCGTGGTAATACTTATGCTTTATTTGAGATCAATTTTTCTTTCATTTTTTTTGTGATTTTACTTCAGAATCTTGCTTTTCCAGTGTGTTAGGATATCTTGGGCTTGGTGGTGTATGAAAACCTGGCTGAGAACTTGCCAGGAAGCATTGGTTTCTGTTGCTTATATTGTTGTGCTTAACTCCTGCAGTCTGGTTATCTCTAGTGCTAACTAGTCTTGCTGTCTCTGGCTGGAGTAGGTTCCTCCTGTAAGCCTGTGAGCCTATGAGCCTGTCAGCACATGATCTTGGATGTGTCACAAATCCTGGTAGTTTAGCTATCTCTTTCATCTTCTGATCCTGTGATCCTGTGGTCCTAAGATCTTGGTTGTGTCAGAGCTCCTGGGAGTCATGCTGCTTCTGAGTGTGGATGGAGGAGGTGAAGAGGCAAAGCCCAGGGTCTGCTCTGGCAAAAGTTGCAAACTGAAATGAACATGCGCCTCTAGCTGGCCAGGGGATCTTGCATACTCTGGACTCTAGGGAATCCCAGTAATGCAGTGTATTGGGGCAGAGGTTGGGACCTTACCTGAGGTCCTGGGTTCATCAGTGCTCCTGAGAGACAAGCTACCTCTAGGTGTGGGTAGAGTTGGTGAGAGCCAGAGTCCAAGTCCAGTCTGGGCACAGGTACAAACTAGGAGGAATATATGCCCCAGGGTCACAGATATGCTAGATATTGGGGTACAGGTTGGTGATCTCAGCTGAGATTCTGGGTGTGTCAGCGCTCCTGGGTATAACACTGTTTCTGTTACTCTTCCTGCGTATAAGTGGAGTGGGTTTTGACTATAATTTATCGGGTTTTTTTCATCCAGATGGCTTCTCTGATGGAAAATACTAAAATATTTAATCTTAGTAGGTCTATTTCAATTTATTTCGTAAAATCAGTAGCACATTTTACAAAAAAAATGTGTAATTATTTACTTATTTATTTGCTTATTTTTATGAAATTAGGTGCACAAGAATTCTACTTCAAAGGGTTTTATTTGAACTTTCTAGTTATATGAATGAATTCTAAAATATTATCAACATTTTAGCTTCCACTTTAGTGTTTGTATCTCTTTATTGATTCTATTCTCATGTCTTGTGGTTCTCCAATTTTATTCTACTTTCTTCAGGATACCTAGACATTACTGCCCACCAGGCAGGGAAGCATGAAATGGAGCCAGGTTCTGAGTTCTGCTTATTCTCTTTGGGTTTTCAAGCATTGCTGCACACCAGACAAGAAAAGATAAATCAGAGCCCAGAGCTATTCCTACAAGATAATGGCCTAGCTGTGAATGTAGCTAGGAGATCATCTCTCAGAATTTGAATGTTACATCCTTTTTCAGATTCGGATAAACAGTTCTCTTGGATAATATTCAATGAAACAACTTGTGGTCTTTGTTCAGAGTGCTATATTAACCTTGCTGAGTATGAGGGGATTCTTCTTAGGGTAGTTTCACTGTCTGAGGCCTTACATTCTGAGGATACCTTAATTGCATGCAAAGAATTTCAGGAAGTTGAACATGTAATTTTTCCAAGGACTGTATGACATTGCTAATATGGAAGATGTAGGGGTTGGGTACCCTAAATCAGGCAAAGAAGAAGAAGTCCTGCTAAGAAAAATGAGCCTTCCACTTTATGCTGATGTCAAGGGAGTTGTCTGGACATGGTAGACAACAATGTCGTTAGTAGTTTTTAACAAAATCTGACATCATCTTTGAATTTTCTCTCCTTGGGTTAACTTTCCTATTTTTAGGTTATTACTTTGTTTCTTCATTAAATTATCTGAATTATATAATGAAGATCATGATAGTTTTTCTACAGTCTGTTCCTTTGTGTTCATCCAGTTTTTGTTTTC
>NW_021617483.1:0-4586 GCF_004785775.1 Grammomys surdaster | reverse complement strand
ACTGGGAAGGGGGATAACATTTGAAATGTAAATAAATAAAATAATCAGATCAAAAATGAAAAAAAATTGTTTGGGATAGAGAGATGGTCAAGAGTATTGGCTGCACTTCCAAAGACCTCCAGATCAATTACCAACACCCACTGGACAGCTCATAACTGTCTCTAACTGCAATTTCTGGTGATCTTATACCTGTCACATAGACCAGACTCCAAAATGTTGCACAGACATACAAGTACACAGAACATTCATTCTAATAAAATATAAATAAATATTTTACATGAGCAGTTGTTAATTTCAAGACATAGCTATATTTACGTATTATACTATTATATACATTTTCTATATAAATAATGGTGTACAATAAGTTTTTTCAACACAACTTAATTTATCTATCATAAATCCTGTGTGATTTCAAAAGTCAGAAAAATATAGAATTTGAACCTCAGTGAAATCAAACATTAACATATATATATATACATATATATATATGTGTGTGTGTGTTTATATATATACATATATATGTATATATGCAAACACACACATATATACATACATATATATAAACACACATATATATATATGTGTGTGTGTGTGTGTTTGTGTGTGTGTGTATTTGTAATCTATAACAAAATTCCTCTAATTGTATGAATTATATTCTCTTTTGAAAATAGGTAATTTTAGTATTGTTCTTGATCAAATTTAAATAAACTAATTTGTTATGCAAAAATAGTACAAATATTAAACAGAAAATAAAATAAATAAAATTTTATTCAATAGTATAAAATCATATTACTGTCTTAATTTGATGTAGCGAAATTTTATACCTCTTCTCACATGGGTGTTTAATCAAGTCTTTTTTTCTTTCTGCATTATGTTGCATTACACATTACATAACACTGAGACCTAATAGTCCCATTTTCCTCAGCTGTGAGACATTATTTCTGAGGCATCTTCTTCTCTTTTTTTTCATCTCTTTTTAGGAAATTTACTTTCACAGAAGGATTCACAGCAGTCAAGACCATGCCAACATACATGCTGGGGTTGGACATACACTTACCTTTTGTTTGTTTATTGATTGATTGACAATAGGTTTTATATTGTGATTACAATTTGCTCTTTTCTAACTCTTCTTAGATCTTTCCTATTCCCCACCAAACTTTCTTTCTCTGTTTTAGTGGAATACAAATAGGCATCTAAAAAACAGTAAGATAATATTAGTACAAAAAGTCAGCACAACAAAGAAACAGTATAAAAAAGGAAGAGAATCTGTGCAAGTAACACATCCAGAATTCTGAGACACACATGTTCACACACACACTGAAAACTTATAAAGACATATTAAAGAAACCACAGTATTTAAGGAAAAGATCTGTAAGGTTAAAAAAAAACAGAGAAAATAAATTGTAAGATGGAAAAATCACAAAAAGTAACACTGAGTTCATTTTATATTGGCCATAGGAGATGAGCATATTTTCCTCTGGAAATATCAACATGTTGTTAAAAAGAAGTCTATAGAAAATTTATAGCAAATCTCCTTATTCTCACCTCTGTCTTCTGCTTTTCATGTATTCTTTCATACCACCTACTCAAACATGTTAAAAAAATTTATGTCATGCACATGGAAACTGAAAATCATACAACTGTACAACTGAATATTTTAGAGGTCCAGCATTATTCTTACATCATCAATTTATGACAATGTGGGATTCATGACTATGTCCATGCTTGTTCAGTTCAAAATTTTATGTTGAACCTGTTGATATTTTTCTGTTATCTTTTCCTTAGAAATTTCTGCCTCTGCTAAGATGCTCAGTTTACCAAGCCAAGGAGTTGGTTAGAAGGTTCATGACAATATTCAAAGACCATATGAAATATTTCTGTGATATTGTACCATGATCTTTAAACATCCTTTCAGGAAACTCTTAACTCATAGTTTGAGGAAAGAACTTAGCAGTGTATAAATAGCTCCTTTGCCATTCATTTTATTTTATACAAAACTTTAAAAAATTTTAAAAATATGTTTTCAATTACTTTTGAAGAATTTTATACATATGTAAAAATTATCATGAGCATATTCACATGCATTCCATCTGCTAACTACCCATATAACTTCCCTAAACATTATTTTTCAATCTTCATGTTCCAAAGCATTTTACTCATTTTTTTCATACACATTTCCAAATTATTTTACATATAGGTGACTATTTACATGTAATTTCATTTCAATAAAATGTGATGTACTATCTCATTGCTTGTGTCAATTCAACTCAAGAAAACTTTTGGGATATCACATGTAGTGCAATTTGGCGCAACTTATGGACAAGGAGATTTATTGACAATGGCATGAAAGATATAATTTGATATATATACATGGTTTTCTTAATCACGGTAAAATACTTTTATCTGCCTAGGGATTACTTATTATTTATATTTGTTTATAAACTCTCATCGTATCAGCTAGGATGCATAGCTAGCCGCTGTTTCAGACTGGAACTAATTTGCTTTATATAAAATCTTTCTTGTTCCTCCTACAAGGTCATGCTTTTTCTCAGCTTCTTCAAGCATTTCTCGAATTCAACCACAGGGGTCAGCAGCTTCTGTCCATTGGTTGGGTACAAATATCTGCATCTAATTCTTTTAGCTGCTTGTTAGGCCTTCTGGAAGGCAATCATGATAGATCCCTCTGTAAGTGCTCCAAAGCCTCTGCAGTTGTGGGTCCCTGTTCCGGAGAGGGTCCCACAAAGATCTCTGGCCAGACTGGGTGCAGGGCGGTCTGGGCCAAAGGGAGAGAATTCGAGCAGGGAGTGGAATTGCCTCTGCCAGGTCTGCCTCCACTGCTGCCTCCACCTGAATCTCTGCTGTCACTACCCAGTTACTCCCAGGTGCTGCGCCTGTCTCTCTGCTCTGAATCAGCCAGGCTGTAAGAAGTAAGAAGTAAGAAGCCTGCTAGCTAGCAAGGAGAGTAGGGTTATGAAGTCACTTTGGGAAAGCAGATCTTTTTCCAAGTGTCACAGCTCGAGTGACAGAAACTCTCAGACAATGAGATGACTCTCACACACCTTTACTTCTCCGGAATAGAGCTCTTTTATACAGATTTGAGGTGGGTCACAGTCTGGAAGCAGATAACACCTATTGCCTTGGTCTGAGAGCTTGGAAATACCTCATCTACATGTGGGAGAGCCTGAGGCACTATTCTTCAGTGATAGATCGCCACAGACCTCTCTCTTGGAGGGTCTGTGGAGGACTGAAGCTGAGTGAAAGGAACCAGGGTCCAGGAGCAGAGCTGAAAAACTGCTGTGAGATTAGGATCTGTGGTTCAAAGCTTGTGCTTGACCAGCCACCCAGTGGCCTCTCACACCCAACTGCCTCACAATTCCCCCTTTTTCTTTTTATAAAGGGGAAGTATTATCAGAATAAGTGTCTCTTATGTTGGAAACAGTTTGATACTGAACCAAGACCTTATTGATAGTTACCTTTGCAATGCTACTTATCTGTTGCTTTACAAATAGAATGAGGCAGGGTGCTAAGAGAAGCGAGGCTCCAATATCTTGGATGGGGCTATGGAGGAGAAGAATCCAAGCTACCAAGGGGTCAGAGTACCAACGGGTAGGGATGTTGAGTATACATCGTGCCCGGAGGCTCCCCCAGAGCTCGTTGAACATTTGTATATCTTATTCTACCAGTCCAGATTCATTGACATAGAAGTAACATTCCTCCCTCAGCAAAACACAAGTCCCTCCCTATTCAGCAATCAGTAAGTCCAGGGCTCTCTGGTTTTGGAGAGCAACTCCTGCTAGAGAGGTTATCTGGCATTGAAGAGATTCAGGGCTGTCTGTAGTAGATGCCTGGTCAAGCTTGTCCTGGATGTCACCACTGAGATGTTGTGTTTGGACAAGGACTGCTCCAGCAATTCCAGTAGCACCAAGTAAAACAGCAAGGACTAGTCCAATGAGCAGAGGGATGAAGATATGTCTCTTCTTTCAGCTTCCTCCCATCTGCAAGGTGAGTTCTTCCGGTTCATAGAAATAAACCTGGGGGACAACAATCATGGGGGTACAGGAGCCCTGACAATGAGGGTTGATACAGGCACCTATAGTGTCTTTGCACCAGAGGAGGGCAGAAGGGTTAACACATAAAGGTTTGGTAATGGTGATGTCATGGACACATGAGAGATGGGGATTTGAGGAGAGACCTACAAGGCAAACAGTTGGGGGTAGGTCAAAGAGAGGAATGTCCTATGCTTTCCTCATAGGCAGGAGTCCATGCAGGTCGTAAAGGGTAAAGTTACAGCTGTTAATAATGGTTGGGATAGAGAGGCATAGAAAAAGCATTGTGAGGAATTGGGGTTGCTTGTTATGGAAGGGAGGTCCAGTGCATATTGGATGTTCTGTATCCAGGAGAGTGTAGCTCATAATTCCTCCTGAGACTGGTTTTCCTGTTGCATAATATTAGCACAGGTAAAGGCTGATTCGGGGGCAGGGACAAGTTCACAGGAGATGTGTAGGTCAGCTATGAGTATCTGACATAGCCATTGGGATATAGTTTAACCATGGCTCCGGTTCACTATGGATCTCTGATGGTGAAAG
>NW_021617482.1:0-3200 GCF_004785775.1 Grammomys surdaster | reverse complement strand
TTCTTTCTGTTTCTATTTGGTTGATTTCAGCCCTGAGTTTGATTATTTCCTGCCTTCTACTCCTCCTGGGTGTATTTGCTTCTTTTTGTTCTAGAGCTTTAAGTTGTGCAGTCAACTTGTTAGTGTGTGCTCTTTCCAGTTTCTTTTTGTAGGCACTTAGAGCTATGAGCTTTCCTCTTAGCACTGCCTTCATGGAGTCCCACAAGTTTTGGTATGATGTGTCCTCATTTTCATTGAATTCTAAAAAGTCTTTTATTTCTTTCTTTATTTCTTCCTTGACCAAGTCATCATTGAGTAGAGAGTTGTTCAGTTTCCATGTGCACGTGGGTTTTCCATTGGTTTTGTCATTATTAAAGACCAGTCTTAGTCCGTGGTGATCTGATAAGATGCAAGGGATTATTTCAATCTTTTTGTATCTGTAGAGGCTTGTTTTGTGACCAATTATATGGTCTATTTTGGAGAAGGTACCATGAGGTGCTGAGAAAAAGGTATATTCTTTTGTTTTAGGATGAAATGTTCTATAGATGTCTGTTAAGTCCATTTGGTTCATAACTTCTGTTAATTTCAAAGTGTCTCTGTTTAGTTTCTGTTTCCATGATCTGTCCATTGCTGACAGTGGGGTGTTGAAATCCCCCACTATTATTGTGTGAGGTGTAATGTGTGTTTTGAGCTTTAGTAAAGTTTCTTTTATGTATGTAGGTGCCCTTGCATTTGGAGCATAGATGTTCAGAATTGAGAGTTCACCTTGGTAGATTTTTCCTTTGATGAGTATGAAGTGTCCTTCCTTATCTTTTTTGATTAATTTTGGATGAAAGTCGATTTTATTTGATATTAGAATGGCTACTCCAGCTTGTTTCTTGGGACCATTGGCTTGAAAAATTGTTTTCCACCCTTTTATTCTGAGGTAGTGTCTGTCTTTGTCACTGAGGTGCGTTTCTTGTATGCAGCAAAATTCTGGGTCTTGTTTGTGTATCCAGTCTGATAGTCTGCATCTTTTTATTGGGGAATTGAGACCATTGATGTTAAGAGATATTAAGGAAAAATGATTGTTGCTTCCTGTTATTTTTGTTATTAGAGGTAAAGTTATGTTTGTATCTTCTTTTGGGGTTTTTGGAAGATTACTTACTTGCTTTTTCTAGGTTGTAGTTTCCCTCCTTGTGTTGGCATTTTCCATCAATTATCCTTTGAAGTGCTGGGTTTGTGGGAAGATATTGTGCAAATTTGGTTTTGTCATGGAATATCTTGGTTTCACCATCTATAGTGATTGAGAGTTTTGCTGGGTATAGTAATCTGGGCTGGCAATTGTGTTCTCTTAGTGTCTGTATGATGTCAGTCCAGGCTCTTCTGGCTTTTATAGTCTCTGGTGAGAAGTCTGATGTAATTCTTATAGGTCTGCCTTTATATGTTACTTGACCTTTTTCCCTTACTGCTTTTAGTATTTTTTCTTTGTTTTGTGCATCTGATGTTTTGATTATTATGTGACGGGAGGTATTTCTTTTCTGGTCTAGTCTATTTGGTGTTCTGTAGGCTTCTTGTATGTTTATGGGCATCTTGTTCTTTAGGTTAGGGAAGTTTTCCTCAATAATTTTGTTGAAGATATTTACTGGCCCTTTAAGTTGGGAATCTTCATTCTCATCTATACCTATTATCCTTAGGTTTGGTCTTCTCATTGTGTCCTGGATTTCCTGGATGTTTTGAGTTAGGAGTTTTTTGCATTTTGCATTTTCTTTGACAACTGTGTCAATATTTTCTACCGTATCTTCTGCATTTGAGATTCTCTCTTCTATCTCTTGTATTCGGTTGGTGATGCTTGCGTCTGTGACTCCTGATCTCTTTCTTAGGTTTTCTATCTCCATGGTTGTCTCCCTTTGAACTTTCTTTATTGTTTCTATTTCTAGTTTCAGATCCTGAATGTTTTTGTTTAATTCCTTCTTTGTGTTTTCTTCCATTTCTTTAAGGGATTTCTGTGATTCCTCTTTAAGGGCTTCTATCTGTTTACTTGTACTCTCCTGTATTTCTTTAAGGGAGTTACTTAATTCCTTCTTATAATCCTCTATCATCATCATGAGAAGTGATTTTAATTCTCCATCCTGCTTTTCAGGTGTGATGGGGTGTTCAGGGCTTGCTATATTGGGAGAATTGGGCACTGATGATGCCAAGAAACTTTGGTTTCCGTTGCTTATGTTCTTGCGCTTGCCTTTCGCCATCTGGTTAACTCTAGTGGTACCTGCCCTCACTGTGTAAAACTGGAGTCTGTATTTCCTGTTATCTTGCTTATTGCAGAGCTCCTCAGAGTCCAGAGGTCTCTGTGGTCTTATGCTCCTAATCTCCTGGGTGGAATAACTCCTGGGACTCAGGCCACCTCTTGGATCTGGAAATCCTTCTGCTCTGAGTGCAGTGGGTCCTCGATGACTCAGGATTCAGTTTCTCCACAGGACAGAAGCAGACCAACTCTGTGTCTGCTCCAGCCCAAAGGACCAGGCAAGGGCAGAAGGGAAGTAGAATTCCAGAGGGGCGGGGTTTGGGTAGCTGCTGTGCCCTGGATGTCCCTGGCTCCCAGATGTATCTCTGGGCCTTAGGGAGTGAGATGGAGTTCTTACCAGCTGCTCTGAGTGCAGTGGCTCCTGGATGACTCAGGATTCAGTTTCTCAACAGGACAGGAGCAGACCAACTCTGTGTCTGCTCCAGCCCAGAGGACCAGGCAGGGGCCATTCATATGGTTTCTGCCTGCTATGACTTCTTACATGCCTGCAATGATGATTGGCACAAATGAAAGCTTTACCACATTCAATACCCTGATCAATCATTTAATCAATATGAATTAATTTTACAGTTTGGTTTAATAATAAAGAAGAACCATATCTTAAGGTTTTATCACTTCATATGTTCATAGTGTTCTCTCCAACTGTGGCTTGATTTGCCTCTTTGAAAATACCTGTGATGACAAGAATATGTATTACATGGCTCACAGGTATAACACCATTTCTCTCTATGAGATTTCTATATGATATAATTCATGAATCTGAAGGAAAATGCAAAAAAGCAGACTTTTATAACACTGATTATATTCATAAATTTCCTGTGGTGTGAATCACACCACAAGCACTGTGAACCAGGAAAAACAGAAAAATTTACAATTTTCAAGTACCCACAGGGATCTTCTGCAGTGTGACTTTGGGGATGTTCCCAGTAAAGTGAGA
>NW_021617481.1:0-1901 GCF_004785775.1 Grammomys surdaster | reverse complement strand
TTGCAGTAGCAGTGGAGCTTCCAGTTGGGTACTAGCCTAATGCATTAGTGTTCAAGGACATAAGTAAATGAGATCTTCAGGAACATGGTCCTACTATCAAGTTATGGAAGTAACTAATAGCCTTGGCAATAGTCTGTGATATTTGTGGAAATCAAAAAACAAAAACAAAAACAAAACTCTATGGTGAATGACCCAACATGATGTAATCCATTCCTCATTCTCAAGATGGCAGACATCTTACTTGGTAACACAAGATGTCTTATTGAAGCATTGTCTCTTCCATTACATGGTGAGTCCACTTGAACACTTTCTTATATGTATAAAATGTAGGGTGATACTATCATAGTGACTGTGGATCTGTCTTTTCAAACAGACTTTTATGGTGGGTATTTGTTTGTTTGTTTGTTTGTGTGGTTGATTCTTTGTGGGTGTGTGCACCCATGACTTTAATTATTGCTTCTGGTTCCTCCTCCTCCTCCTCCTCCTCCTCTTCCTCCTCCTCCTCCTCCTCCTCCTCCTCCTTCTTCTTCTTCTTCTTCTTCTTCTTCTTCTTCTTCTTCTTTTTCTTTTTCAGGTTTTTCAAGACATGGTTTCTCTGTGTAGCCCTGGCTGTCCTGAAACTCACTCTGTAGACCAGGCTGGCTTCGAACTCAGAAACCACTGCCTGGCTAATTATTGCTTCTTGTCTTAGTATTTTACTGCTGTGATCAGACACCATAACAAATGCAATTCTTATAAAAACAACGTTTAATTGCATCTGGCTTACAGGTTCGGAGGTTCAGTCCACTGTCATCAACAATAATCTGGTTTGCTGGGCAGTGGTGGTGCACGCCTTTAATCCCAGCACTTGGAAGGCAGAGGTAGGCAGATTTGTGAGTTTGAGGCCAGCCTGGTCTACAGAGTGAGTTCCAGGACAGCCAGGGCTACACAGAGATTACTTCCTTTGGAGCTCAGAATGGCGCAATTCAAGTAAGAGAACTGTCATGATGAATGTTCAGGAAGGCAAAGCAGACTGGAATATTGTGGATAGTCCCAGCCTTGAATTTTGATGCTAGTTCCATTTTCCTGGGAGGGGCTGAACCGGAAGGGTGAGTCTGTACACAGGTGACTTCTTGTGAACCTTCTGTCCAATTAAATCTCAAGTTATAAGGGATCTCATAGCTGGTGAATAGAGTAGTGTAATGGTAAATCTGACCAATCTAGCTGTGCAGTTTATATCCTTAATTATTAAGTTGTGTTTTCCTTGACTGGTCTTATTTGGGTTGGAGATTTACTGCAACAAATTGGCACCCAACTTATTGCTTAGAACTCAACTAACCTGAGATAAAAGTTCATTGCCCCTCAACCCTCGAATATGGTTCAGGCAGCTTCTAGGCTACACCAGTATGTATTGAAAGCTTAGTGGGTCTGAGGGCCCTACAAACAACCACAGAGAGGCTCCCTGCCCCAACCCCCAGACAGAGAACTAAGGCCAGGGTCAGGAGCAGCACCTGAGCCTGCAGGTGGGCTTAATCAGCACTCTGTAAAAACTTCAAGGAGGGACAGGTGAACCTAGAACACAACTGCCTATGAGGTAGTTTTCAGGCAGAAACAGTGAACTTAAGGCTCTGGACCAGGTAATTCTTTGATATATAAAAGATATATAACCTTTTGATACTTAAAGATGAGAAATACAATAAATATCTTTTGAGTTTTATGTGATGATATTTTGAATGGTTTGACAGGAATCTATTTAGGGAAAATAGACACCTTATCATTTATCAGTATTGCAATATTTATTCTCTTGATTTACTATGTCTTCTCAAAAGATAGGGCCCCTAGATAAAAAATTCCTTGCCTTAGAAAAAAGATTAAAAGTAACACTAGAACTAAAGGTTCAGGATTTTATTAGTCAAAATAAG
>NW_021617480.1:0-3558 GCF_004785775.1 Grammomys surdaster | reverse complement strand
CATCCTAGGAAAGCAAGCTCCATTGCCTCAAGCACTGAACTCTGTTAATCAGAACACAGGCTCCTGTTTTCATTTGGAGAAAGCAGAAGGTTTTACTTATGATCCCATACTTGCTTAAGCTTCTCTTTCTGCCTCTCCTCTGAAAAGCATTTAAGAACATGAGTTTGGACACAGGGATACACTGAAGGTATGTTGTCAGCACCTCCACTTCTTTCTTCACCTGCTTTGTGGTGAGGTTATTTATGGGGTGTGGTGGCTGTCCACGAGCCTCTATAGGTAGAAAAATACAAGTGAACTTGCAATTTGTGAAGGCATAAAAGATGAACAGATCACTCTGATTTCCAAACAGAAAGGTAAGATGCCTAGAAACCAGTAACAGCCGCAAAGTTTATGGCCCAGACTTGATCTGCTTGCTCTGGGGATTTCAGCTCTTGCATCTTTCTGGAGAGAAGGGGGGAGATAAGCAGCTAGGTGTTTACTCTTCTTCCCTACATGGGCTTCAGAAAACCACGAAAACGCCTCTTCAAGCTTATTCCTAACTGCACCAGAAATAACTTCTCTTCAGCAGTTTCAAGGCATAGTTTTGGTAGCTAGGGATATAAAGACACTGATCACCTGCCTTCTCATTCTAGGCCAATGAATATGGATATAAAAGTCATGCAGAGGAAGAACATGGTTTATAGATCAATCAGTTCACATCACTGAATAACAGAAATAACACAGAGGTGGCCAAAGGATGCAATGTCTGTGATAGTTGCTTGACTGCCCTCGAGAAATGGCTGAATGCTTGTGGTATCTTTATCCCCAAGTGTCTGGTAACAGTAAGAGGCAAAAGTTGCAGTACAACAGCTTTGGACTTGTCAGTTCCTGGCTTTGGGAATGGGCAAACTAATACTTTGGAATCCTTGTCTTTCAGGGATTCTGATAAACAGGGAGGTCCATTTGCTTCCCAGTGGCTGCAATTCTTGTGCCTCCTTCTTGGAAAACCCAGTTCAAGCCCTCCTTCTTCATTAAGCTACACATTCCTGCTCAGAATCACTCAGTCTTCCACAGGACCACTTCTTTCTTGTTAGTTTACATTGAGACTGAACACAAGCTTCCTTTTGCCTCACACTCATCGCTCTACACTCCAAATTCTTTCTCCTAAGTTGACTCATCAGTCTTCCCAACATGTATGTGGATGTATCCAAATGGCACTGTTTTTGAACAGTGCTGTTTAAAGCCCTAAGAGCTGCTGTTGTTACTATAACACTGGTGACATCACAGGGGATGCCAATGACTCTCCAGGATATGACAGAATTTCCAGAGGAGGTATTGATGATGTCACTGTTAGATTTTGGCGCTCAGCTTAGAACAGACCACACCAGACCAAACTGTTCCACGAGGAGAGGAGGTTTATTGCTGAGGGCAAAGGTGGGAAGAGATACAGGACAGGCAAGAGATCAAGGGATCAAGAGAGAGAGGATGGGGCTAGCAGCCACTTTTATAGTGGGCAGGTAACTGTGTGGAGGAGCATACCTGGCTGTTGCCAGATAACTGTGGAGGTAGAGTTTAGACAGAATACTAACAGTCACGGGGAATGACCTTTGACTCCCTGTTAATGTTTTTGCTGTATTGATGAGAATTTGAGGTGTTCTCTCCAAGACACTCTCCAGGGACATAACTATTGAGAATCTCCTCCTTCCAAAGCCAGAGATTTCTCTAGGCCTGAATGAAAACTCCTTAGCTCTTACAACATGAGGAGCTGAGTTTTTACTTTCCAAACTCTGCCCAGGGCTGTCTCATCCCTTCCTCAAAATGCCCCAATTCATCAACAAAAGTAATTAAATAGTACTGAGGATACACACCAGGATGAATGCAAAGGAGGAAACATGACTTATCTAATCATGTACAAGTGCCTGAGAGAACATCCAGGAAGAATGAGCAGGGCTGTTTGCAATGTGTGCTGTGGGTTAGGGCTACAGTCATAGAAGCCATGCATTTAGCCTTTGAAAGTTGCCCCCAGATATCTTAGCTGATAGATAATGCAGCCATGATGGTGCTGGCAACAGAAGAATTGTTGTCAGAGGAAACTGAAGTAGAAGAAAGTCCTTGGCTTGAGCATGATGTTTTCTTCTCTGCGTCAAGTATATCAAGGCATTATGGGATATAGGCCTCTATGAGTTACACAGTGAGTTTCTGTGTGAAGAAAGGAAACAATAGATGGTGACATCAGAAAGTGTAGCACAATAGAGTTGACCTAGGTCAGCTGACAGAGTTACTGCACAGCATGTAGGAAGCCCAGAGCTCAGACTAGGGTTGTCCTCATGGGCCTTTGTGGCCCTGCTTTTACTCCTTACACTTGGGAAGTGGAAGCAGGATGATTGAAGCTCAAGAATAATCTGCAAAGTCAAGGGACCACTACACTCTTTTCAGAGCAGAACACTCATGTGCTTTCTAATTTATTGTACATGTATTATTTCTATAATTGATTATGTTTGTGTGTGCATACACACACACATACTTGGACACACACTTGCTAAATCTCCATTGGGATGTCAGAGGACAACCTGTAGGATGTGGTTCTCTTCTTTTGCCTCTGGATTAGCAATACAACTAGAAGAGCCAGCCCCATACCACCATCAAGAACTTTCTAGAAAAGTCAGCTCCAAGATAATTGATTTCTTTATCATCCAGTATTGACTTTAAAATCTAACTAAAAAGTCCTTCAAAAGATTCAATGGTGTCCTTGTCCACCAAGGCATTAAACAGGGGTCTGGGGAGATCACCTGAAAGAGAGTGGGGGAGGGGGAAACAGGCAAAGATGCAAAAGATGGCCATCTGTCTATAGTCTGATTGAATTGAAATGTTTACTTTTTCACACCGGGATTATATACACAAAAAAGGCAGGATGTGGGGAAGGGGATGACACAGGAGCGTACATGTTCAGGGGGAGTACATATATCTTCCAGAACAGAGTATCAGCTGGATGAAGGTTCAGGGGACATGTTACTATGACTCTGACTATGATCCACTTGTCCTTATGTAAGTTGGTACTATCCATCAAGTTTACCTATGTACAAGGCCTATGACTATTCAGCCTGGAAATTTTCCACCAAAGCTGCCTGTTTACAATAGTTTCTAGGCATCTGTTTCAGTGTTTTTCCACAGAGACCCACAACTTTGTGCTAGCAGACAAGTATATCAGGCCTATTGCTGATTTTTAGGGCTATGCCTGTTTTTAGGCCTTCAGTGGATAAGCAGGGCTGCTCCTGACACAGTATAGAAAGCCACATAAGAGCATGGTGAAAAGAAATACTTCCTCCCCTGTGGCTTTGTTGCCAAGATTTTTCACAGAGGCTACCATCACATATAGATCACTAATATATCTCTAGATGCTGACTTGTTTTTAGTGTATTGTCTCATATTACATCCCATCTCCTTATCTTCCCAACCCCACAAACCTCCAACCTACCCATTCATTCCTCTATAATAATAGAAATGTTTTAGAAAACCTAGGTTTAGAAAAGGTCAGTCCTTCCAGTGATATCAATCAAGTTGCAATGAAGCTAGGCAGAT
>NW_021617479.1:0-6142 GCF_004785775.1 Grammomys surdaster | reverse complement strand
CCGATTGAGTGATTTCCCCTCTCGGAATAGCTCGTAACCCCTCCTCAGCTCTTGCAGCTCCACAAAAAGCTGGTACCAGCCGAGCTATCTCCTGACTGGCTAACTTCTGGTGGGTTAGCCCAGTCGAGGCCCTTATTTAATCGCGCGACGGCCCGATTATTATAAGCAGTGCCTGATTTCTGTTGCCAAAGATTAGTTTAGGACGCTAAGCTAAATTTGGTAACTCACTCAATGGGTTCATCGTCTTCGTCCATACCGGCGGACACCCCACTGGGCTGTCTACTGAAAAACCTCAAATCTTTGCGATTAACGCCTGAGTTGAGACCTTCCAAATTAATACGTCTTTGCAATAAAGTCTGGATTGGGTACCCTTTAGACAATGGGATGACCACGTGGCCACGTAATGGCACCCTAGACCCCATTATTTTACGGAGTCTTAATACATATTGCCAGCAGTCCGGTAAATGGAAGGAAATCCCCTATATCCGTACATTTATTTACCTCCGTTACTCCCCTTCTATGTACTCCACCTGCTGCTCTACACCTAAGGTTCTCTTGGCAATGACACCTGCTCAACCCCCAGACGACCACACACCTCTAGACCCAGCTGACGAACCCCCTCCCCTCCGTCACAAGCCTGTTTCCATGCCGCCTAAAACCCAAACTGCTACCTCAGTTTCTTCTTCTCACCAGGGCGCCCCTGAGTCCACTGGCTCGACCTCTCTAGACCTCTCCCCCCCTTCCGTGTCAGCCACAGGCCATGCTAACCGTCCTACACTGCCACCAACTTTCACTCCTCCTATCACACGTTCCAAAGCTAAGGGTCCTACCCCTTCTCCTCCAGGGACACTGAAACCAGCATCTGTTCTTCCCCTACGGGAAGTAGCTGGTGTTGATGGCTTGGTCAGGGTACACGTCCCCTTCTCACTGAGTGAACTCTCCCAGATAGAGAGAAGATTGGGCTCCTACACCTCTAACTCTTCTGCCTTCATTAAAGAATTTCAATATATTTCTCAGTCTTACAGCCTTACCTATCATGACGTACACATGATTTTAACTAATAACCTACTTCCAGATGAACGCAGGCGAGTTTGGGATGAGGCAAAAGTGCATGCAGATCAGATCCATCAAACAGACGGGACTTATCCAATTGGATCAGAAGCCATTCCTGACCAGGACCCTCGATGGGATTATAACTCCGCAGGTGGTATCTTAGCCAGAGATAGATTTATAACATGTCTTTTGGCAGGCCTGAGGAAGGCGGCGTTAAAGCCGGTTAACTTTGAGAAACTTCAGGAGGTTGTCCAAGATAAACAAGAAAATCCATCTCAATTCTTAGAATGCCTTACAAAGGCCCTACTACAATATACTAATCTGGACCCTGAAAGCTCAGAAGGTAAGCAACTCCTTATGACCTACTTTTTCTCCCAGAGCTACCCTGACATAAAAGCTAAACTTAGGCGATTGGAGAGGGGGCCCCTAACTCCACAGGCAGAAGTCTTGGCGTTGGCCTTCAAAGTGTACCATGAGAGAGATGAGAAAGCCCGTAAACAGAAATACCACATGCTGGCAAAGGCTGTCCGACCAGCCTCAGCCACTACCCCAGACCGCTGGTCTTTGAAGGCTCAGAGACCACCACCTGGCCCCTGCTATAAATGTGGTCAACATGGTCATTGGGTAAAAGCCTGTCCTAACCCCAGCAAGCCAAGGGGACCATGTCCCAAGTGCCATCAGAAGGGACATTGGGGGACCGACTGCCCTCATGTTGCTCAAAACAGAGGGACATCGCTCCCAGAAAACCCTTCAGCTGACCTTCTAGGCTTGGCTATGGAGGACTGACGGGCCCCAAGCTCTCTTGACCCGACCACGCCCATCACTAGCAGAGAGCCACGGGTAGAGATTATGGTGTGCGGGAAAACCATCTCCTTCCTCTTGGACACTGGGGCCACATACTCGGTCCTGACGGAGTTTTGGGGACCCACTTCACCTTCGCGTTCTCCGATTGTCGGGGTAAGAGGACAACCTTACCTTCCTCACCGGACTCCCCCACTTAGTTACATTTTTAGGGGTGTGCCTCTCACCCATTCCTTTTTGGTAGTGCCTACATGTCCTGTCCCCTTATTAGGAAGAGATATTTTAGCTAAGTTGGGAGCTTCTATTTCCTTTGCTCCACCAATTCGCTTAAGCCCAAGCTCGCCAGCAGTTCCTCTGCTCCTCCTTTTAGCCAATCACCCTACTAACACGAACATGTTATTTCCCTTACCAGCTTCTCAGGTGGACCCCCGCGTTTGGGATGTCCAGAACCCCTCTGTTGCTAAACATCATTCTCCTGTTGTCATCCAGTTACTGGACTCTACCAGGTACATCTGCCAAGCACAATACCCTCTTTCTCTCCAGAGCCTCAGGGGACTTAAGCCTATCATTGATGACCTCTTAAGAAAAAAACTCCTTTGACCTACCTCTTCCCCCTTTAACACCCCTATACTGGCAGTTAAGAAACCTAATGGCACCTATCGCCTGGTTCAAGATCTCAGGCGCATTAACTCTGCCGTAGTTCCCCTCCATCCTGTCGTAGCTAACCCTTATATGCTTCTCTCTACTATCCCCTCAGGGACTTCTCATTTTTCAGTCCTAGATCTCAAGGATGCCTTTTTCTCTATCCCTCTAGACACCCAGTCACAGGACATATTTGCCTTTACCTGGACAGATCCTGACACCCACTTTTCTACCCAACTTACCTGGACTGTTCTACCTCAGGGATTCTGGGACAGCCCACATCTGTTTGGACAGGCCCTAGCTTCTGACTTAATCTCTTTATCTCTCCCTAGATCTAAGATTGTAGTTTATGTAGATGATGTCCTTCTCTGTAGCCCCTCCCTAGAAATTAGCCAAGCTGACACAGCTGCTCTTCTAAATTTCCTTTCCAGTCGGGGCTACAGGGTCTCACCTTCTAAAGTTCAACTGTCCACACCTCAAGTCACCTACTTGGGACTAGAAATTACCCCAACCCACAAGGCTATTACCTTAGATAGAAAGAACCTGATTCAGTCTCTAACTGTTCCTTCTACAAAGGAAGAGATTCTATCATTCCTAGGAATGGCTAGCTTCTTGCGTTCCTGGGTTCCTTCCTTTTCCCTACTTTCTCGCCCCTTATATGAAGCAGCATTAGGCCCCACCCACGAACCTCTTCTCAAACCTGTCACTAAGCCCTTCCAAAGGCTCCAACAGGCTCTCCTTAAGGCCCCAGCCTTACATCTCCCGGACCTGACTCGTCCTTTCTCCCTCTACGTAACTGAAAAAGAGGGATTTGCCCTTGGAGTCTTAGGTCATCAACTGGGACCATCTTTTGCACCTGTAACATACTTGTCAAAAAGACTAGATCCAACCATCCAGGGATGGGCACCATGCATTCGTACCTTAGCAGCTGCTGAACTCCTTATTCGAGAATCAAAGAAACTAACCCTGGGATCGCCTATAACTGTCCTCTCTTCTCACAGCCTGTCACAGCTCCTAACTTATAAAGGCTTACAGACTCTACCTCCCTGCAGGGTTCTTTCTCTTCAGGTAGCTCTAATAGAAGACCCCACCCTCACCTTTCAATCACGCCCACCTCTTAATATTTCCAATCTTCTTCTCCAACCTAACACTGACTACTCTCTATCTCACTCCTGCACTGAAACCTTAGAAGAACTATTACCTCATCCTTCACACATACAGGAGGGCACATTGCCTCAAGCCACCTTTACCTGGTATACAGATGGAAGCTCCTTTCTTCATGAAGGGGTCAGGAAAGCTGGCTATGCCATAGTGTCTGACACCAAGGTGGTGGAGGCACAGGCCCTTCCTGCTCATACCACCAACCAACAGGCTGAATTAATAGCCCTTACCCGTGCCTTCCAGTTGGCACAGGGACAATCCCTTAGCGTTTACACAGATTCCAAATATGCTTTCCATATCCTCCTGTCCCATGCTGCTATCTGGAAGGAGCGCGGGTTACTTACCACAAAAGGAGGATCAGTAACTAATGCAAACCAGATTATGGCCATGCTAAAGGCCTCCCATCTCCCCACAGCTATTGGGATTGTCCACTGCAGATCCCACCGCACGGATGACTCTATAGTCTCCAAGGGAAACAACCGAGCTGATGAGGCAGCTAGAGCCGCAGCCCTTAGGGGCCTAGACTCATCTCACTCTCCCAAGGAGATTCTTACACTACAACCCACATCCCCACCTACACCTCCTGACATTCGTCAAACCCTGTCCTATCTTCACCAACTCTTTCATCCTAATAGCCAAGCGTTGTCTTATTTTGTTAAGACCCACCTACGGCCTACTCCTGAGGACTTAGGTTTCCTAAAATCTATCACTGCTTCTTGCAAAACCTGTCAGATGTCAGATCCCAACTCAAGGTATTGTAACACTCCTTTTCCTACCCACCAGGCCAGAGGTTCCCTACCTGGAACTGATTGGCAACTTGATTTTACCCACATGCCTGCTGTAAAACGTGTCAAGTACCTCCTGGTCTTGGTAGACACCTTCTCAGGCTGGGTAGAGGCTTTTCCCACAACTAACAAAAGGGCTCAGACAGTCTCTGATCTCCTCCTCAGAGAGATCATCCCCCGTTTTGGTGTCCCCACCTCCCTCCAGTCAGACAATGGACCTGAATTTACTTCCCAAGTTTCTCAAATTCTATCTAAGGCCCTAGACATCCCCTGGAATTTTCATATTCCATACCACCCTCAATCTTCAGGTAAGGTAGAGAGAACTAACCGCTCTTTAAAGACCACTCTTGTCAAGCTGTCACAGGAACTTCACCTTGACTGGGTAAAACTCTTACCTCTGGCTCTTTTCAGGCTACGAGCCCTTCCCAAGCGACCTCTCCTCATTTCACCTTTTGAACTCATGTATGGACGTCCAGTCCTAACTCCTGGTCTTTCACCTAAGTGTTCCCCCCTCCCAGACCATCTGCTCACCCCATTACTTTGTCACCTTCGTTCTCTCCTGTGGAACTTTGCTGACCACCATCTACCTCGATCACACACTGTCTCCTGTCCACTGCCTGTCACCATTAGAGACCAAGTGCTTCTCTCCCCTCCAGACCATCGGCCCTCACCTCTCTCCCCCAAATGGCAGGGTCCTTTTAAGGTAATCCTCGTGACCCCTACAGCTGCTAAACTTGAAGGACTCCCTCATTGGGTTCACCTGTCTCACCTTAAGCCCTTCACCCCCCCCCCATCTAAAATCGATTCTCCTTCATACACGTCGACTCTAACAGGACCGTGCTCTATTAAACTCCAGAGGACATCGAGACCACCCACCTTGTCCTTAATCCCAGAAAATGAGACTCCACTCCGACAGCCGAGCTTGACCCCACAGGACTAGACATGTGTTTCTTGTCCTCTCCCTGCTGTTTATTCCTATCCAGGTCAGCCCTTACATCTGGATGTAAGAGTTTTGAGAGACACTCACAGATAACAGTCTTTCCAAACAGGGTCAAGAAACTGCTCCATAGCCGGATGCCAAGAACCAACCCAAACTACATCCAGGGACCATTCCTATATCTGATATCCCATCTAAATGTTATGTCCTCTGTACTTGCTTCCTCTCGCCCAGATACAAGAGTACTGGTCCTTTCAGATACATATGCTAAGGTTCGCGGACCAACCACTTCTTCTACCAACATTGCAAGACACCCGTTTCTACACATGGAGCCCGTGAGATTCCAGCCGTGGTGCTTCAGAACCGACAGATGCCAGGTGTCCTGACAGCCAAAGAAGATGGTCTTCGCCAGCACCCCCAAGAAATACCGTTTTGGGAAACGATCACCAGTTGCTGTCCACAGAAGAGCCTGGTACACACATCCACAGAATGGGCCCCGATGGTGGAAAAAACCAGCTCCTCCCCCAACGGACTACGCCCCTACACAGCAGGAAGTAGTTTAAGAGAGACACGACGCCTGATCCCCCTTTCACCATCGGCTTCCCCTCTCCTTTTTTTTCTTCTTTTTTATAATAAGAAAAAGTGGGGTATGTTAGTATAAGTCTGAACCCGGTGACGTCATATTCAGGGGCCTGCGACTCCTACGTTGCTGGGACAACCACTCCCAGAATTCACCTACCTGACTCACCTACACCTGGGAAAT
>NW_021617478.1:0-5375 GCF_004785775.1 Grammomys surdaster | reverse complement strand
TCTCTCTCTCTCTCTCTCTCTCTCTCTCTCTCTCTCTCTCTCTCTCTCTCTCTCTCCTCTCATCTGAGTTTCATCCCTGATTCCTCTCTTACTCTGCCCCACTGACCTCCATTCTTGGCGCCAGTGAACACAACTGAACTGTCCAAGAGCAGCTTGGCTTGAACTGGCTCATTTGAGCAGCAGAGAACAAATTACTTATCAATGGGAATGGCCTTGTGGCTGGTTGTAAATCTGGTTTGTCTTTGTTCTGCTCTTCAGCCATATTTCTGAGCAATCCTAGTGAACAAACATGTGCATCCTCGCATCCCATCTCTAACAGGCAGGGTTAGCATAGGACTCATCTCTGGGGTGTTACAGAGCCCATCCTCCCTCATCTAAATTCTATGTGGTGTGACTTACTCTCTCCTAAGCAATGCAATTCCTTTACTTCATAAATCTGCTCTTCTACATCACAGGTTAATATTGGAGTGCTACCCAACACATGAGAAGCTTTTACAACCTGCACTAAATGAACTCCAAATGGATCTTACAACTAAACGTTAAATGCTAAGTTCAGAAGTTGTAGAAGTTACTAAAAGAAACTAGGGCTGTTTATGCACATTAGGGTGTTTAGGCACATTGCACAGAAGCCCATACTCCAAATGCTTGGTGCAAAAGAAGCCGCCAGAGTGAAATTATTCAGAGACAATAACCGGATCCTGATCCACAAAATGACTAGGACTAAAAGAGACCACACAGGTGGCCAAATCTGGCCATCACTTACCACCCAGTCCCAGAGAAAACCCACCACACCAACTTCCGAGGCTCGGCCGCCTGCTCCTCCCCATGTGGGCAGTGACCCTGTCTGTGCTCACCATGTCGCAGGTTCAGACCTTGTCTGGGCGTCCCTCGGAGCACCCAGTACGAACTTCCCCTTCTTCCTCCTGAAATCAAGGTGGACAGCTTACATCTGTGATTCTCAAAATTAACCGCGAAGCTTCCTCAGTCCAGGAACCCCGTAGCCTCCTGGAATGCTGGGAATTGTAGTTCTTTGGAAATAACAAAGACTCATGGGAAAGTACGGTGGCCTAATTGATTTTTCGCCTTACAAGCCCCTGTAACGCGCGACTGAGGTCTTTCAAGCCGGCAAGTACCGGGGGAATTTTCCTGACCAAAATCCATCTCTTGGTCAGTATTTAATATTAAATAAATGCCTGCTTTCAATTTGGTTTAAAATCGTTGAGTTGGTTTTTTCCAGCAGAAATCAGGTTTAACCTAAAGTCCGTAGGGAAATAACTCTACCCTATCATTGCTCTTCGGTCCCTGTGTTGGAAAGTAAGCTGAGATGCCAAGGTTGCTAAATGTCCTGAGAGCCAGATTTTCACATCAGGCAGCTGAAGTGGGATCCTGACAGAAGTAAGCAGTCTCTAGTAGAAGCAAAGATAAGCAGTTAGTCAGAGGGGGTTCCAGCACAAACAGGCTAAGTTAGCAGAGATATCCTGAACTTGAGTACCTAGAAATGGAGTTGGGTAATTTTCCATAGAATTCTTGATCAAAGACATCCAATTCTAGTTAAACTGAAATGGCCTCAGCAACAATACAGATGGAGGACAGGTGGCGTTGCCTTGCTTGCTCTGTCATAACACGATGTGTGATGCCTTGTAGGTATTGGAAATCGAACCGAGGTCCTTTACAAAAATATCCAGTGTTCTACATGATTGAGTTATCTCTCTTCAGCACTTGTTATAAATTAGCATTTCCTCTTATCTCCACCTCAAGAACAACACTGAGAACAGGGTGGGAAAACTGACCACACATTCTACCTACTCTGGCAATTGAATGTGATTGGTTGTACATTATGCAAGCTAGAACACTTGATAAGGCATACTTGATAAGACTCTGTTTAAAAAATAAATAAAAGGCACAGAATAGGTGGCAGCTCACACTCGGTTGCTGAGCTGAGGCATGGGGATCTTTATTTCCTGACAAGCCTGTGTGATGTGTTTATAAAAAGATAAAGAGAAAGAGAAATATGTTCTATGGGTGTGTGGCATCCCTTCCCCCTGATGGAGCAGCCACACGACAGTATAGTATAGAATGGAGTTTATTCAGGACATGGGGAGGGGAGGAAAGAGAGAGAGAGAGAGAGAGAGAGAGAGAGAGAGAGAGAGAGAGAGAGAGAGAGAGAGAGAGGAGAAGAGAAGTAAAGGAGTAGAGGTTGGCTATGAGCATGTGGAGAGGAGGGGGGAGGGGCAAGGAGACAGATGGGGGAGCAAGAAGGCAACAGGACAGGAGATCAAGAGAGCAAGAGTGCAAGAAAGAGAAGAGGGGCAAGTGGAACCTTTTATAGTGGGCAAGGCCTACCTGGCTGTTGCCAGGAAACTATGGAGAGGAACATACCTGATAGCCAGGTAACTGTGGGGGTGGAGTTTAGTCAGAATGCTAACAGCCTGGAATACATAGGAAGATCTGTGTGTAAATATAATGGAAGCCTGGGATGGGTGTACTTACTTTCTATCGCAGCACTACTCGGGGAAAGTAAGCAGATCTCCCTTAGTTGAAGGCCATCTTAGGATGTCTGCTAGTACTTCCTTAGTACATTTCTAGAACCTACAACATCTCTCTCACTGTCCCTGATTTCCCTCACCTCTCAATCTCAAGGAGGAATCCTGTTAAAACATGTCCAAGTCCTCTAAGACTCTCGCCTCCATCCCTCCACCCTCACCCTTCTCTGTGCTTGGACCATCATATCATCCTGACTCTTCCTCACATACCAAGGTCCTGACTGTGCAGGGCTTTCACACCTCCACCTACTGGTGTTTCCTTTAGAAGTGTCCCTGTGAGTTCCTAGATCTCTGCTCTGGTCACTTTCTCAGACCTCTCTTGGAATGTCTACCCTGTGGCATGCAGCCACTTGTTCTGGCCTCCTGCTTCCAGCAAGTGTCACTATCAGGGTTGTATCACAGAGTTCCTTGGTGACTCCTCTTCCGGCTCTTTAGAATGTGGCTTCCTCACAAAGGGAACCTTGTCTAACCTCCCACTCTTTACCCCGGTAATAAAGCGAGGTTCCTCCATATTATCTCTGCAATGGGGAGTAGAAACAAAAGTGTTGAGTTGCAGGCCAGCCTGGACTACATGGGACCCTGTCTCTTAAAAGAAGAAAGTATGGAGATATGGGTCTTTAATCTCAGAGCTCAAGAGGGAGACCCAGTTCACTAACATAGTTACTGTTCACTGAACTCTTGGGTACCACATTCATAGCTCTTGGGAGTGCTGTTCCCCAGAGCAACAGCAGTCACTGTCTTACCTCACTCCCACACAGGGCATGGATGCAGAAGAGGGCTGGTGGCACAGATGGATTTGAACCCAGACCTTTATGTTCCTATCATACATCCTATATCCTAGTCAAGATCAGAGTCAAAGGGTGTCCTGCTTAAGCCTGTTGGAGAACAAAATAGCTGCAATTGGTAGAAGAGAGGAGATAAAAGACCCTTTGGTTCCCCTATAAAGTGGGTAGAGAGGGCCCATCCTCAGTACTGTATTCTCAAGGGAGGCTTAGTGAAGTCATATAACTTAGCCATTCAAGACCAAGTCCAGCATGGAAAGAATTCCATTAATATCCATTTCCTCTCTTCCACCTTGGGCAGGGTTGCAGTGGCCAAGTCAACATGGACTGATTTTGGGGTGACCTAGGGTAAACCATTGGGTATACAGAGCTGCTGTCCCAGGTAGGAGGATCGTGGCTGCTCAGGGGGCTTTTCCATAGTTGTATAGAACAGATGCCTTTAACCTTTGCCTTCCACAGCACTGTCTGCTGAGCTAGAACATCCTGGCAGTGCCAACGTCCTGAAAATGCTGTTTGACGAAGATCCAGTGCTTGAATGACCTAGACTGAGCCTTCACTGCCCTTGGTGGGAATTTACTAGCCACCTATTGCTTATAGTTATAATTCTCACTGTTAAAGGCCTGTCTCTGAAAGATAGAGCTGAGATGACAAAAAGCTCATGCAAACAAGAATGAAATCAATGAAAGTTTCCCTGGGGTGGGAGGGGGAACGTTTATGCAAAAAATTGAGCCTTTCTTAAAATGTGTTACTTAAGCCAGGCAGTGGTGGCACACGCCTTTAATCCCAACACTTGGGAGGCAGAGGCAGGTGGATTTCTGAGTTCAAGGCCAGCCGGGTCTACAGAGTGAGTTCCAGGACAGCCAGGGCTATACAGAGAAACCCTGTCTCGAAAAACCAAAAATAAATAAATAAATAAATAAATAAATAAATAAATAATAAAATCTGTTACTTAGACATGGACTTAGATCACTAATGATTGTTATTAGTAAGCATGACACAGAAGATTTGAGAAAAGTTAGAAAAAGAAAAAAGTTACAAAAGAAGAAAAAACTTGGGGAAATTCTAGAAGCTGAAAAAATAATTAAATCACTAGGTTCCTATGTTTAGCTTCAGAAATAAGAAACTAATATGGATAGGAAGAAATTTTGATCAGACAGTGAATGACAAGACTTGGTACCTTCCTGAAGGCAAACACAAGCAGTTTGAGGAATCCTGATGTTCTTCTACTCTTTACATAACTGTAAAAAAGATAGGAACCATATTGAAACAAGGCTTCATACCAAAGACACAGAAGAAAACATTTTGACAGACTGAACTGCTTGTCTTCATCAACAAACTTGTCAGATCAGAACTTTTCTGATATTGTAGAAAAACAAAGAACAGACAGCCTTTCCTTAAGCAAGGGGCTGCACAGTGTTTTAAAAACAAAACAACAACAACAAAAAAAAAACAGAAGGATGGTGGTCTTATTCCAAATATAAAAGAAATATAGAGGAAGAAAAGGAAAGATTAAACAAGGGCCAGAGAGGTTGAACTTTTGTAGAAAGCCAAGCTTGATACAACAGTTAGTAGGAAGTAACTTTTGCTACATTAATTCTGTGCCAAACTGAAACAGAATAAAATTCAATAGAGTAATCCTGCCTAGACTTTAGGTAAACTGCAAGACTTTAAAACATCAATCTTAAGGAATAAAATAATGAGTTAAAAGAAATTTGTCTTTATCATAATGTTAATTTTCTGTTCTAATAGAATTGCGGTTTCCTTGCTTTATTCTTCCTTCAGTATTCTTTTGTAATCGAGGAAAACCTTAGATGCAAATGTGTTTTGGAAAGCTATTTAATCAATGAATAAAGCTTCTGAGGAAAATGATTGTATGTATAAAATCTGTGAGACACTCAGGTTATCAGAGTGAGTCAAGCCATGCTGAATGTACTTCCTCTTTGTCCTGTCTCTCAGGAAATCAAACTGAAATGTGAAGCCCTCATCTGATTATTCCCTTGTGCTTGGGCATCCACCTGTTTCAAGCCCTGCCCATAGAAGGGGCTGGTCC
>NW_021617477.1:0-10706 GCF_004785775.1 Grammomys surdaster | reverse complement strand
GATGTCATAGATACCGATGTCATAGATACCGATGTCATAGATACCGATGTCATAGATACCGAAGTCATAGATACCGATGTCATAGATTGTGATGTCATAGATACCGATGTCATAGATATCGGTGTCATAGATACCGATATCATAGATACTGATATCATAGATACAGATGTCTTTGATACCGTTGTCATAGATACCGATGCCATAGATACCGATGTCATAGATACCGATGCCATAGATACCGATGTAATAGATACCGATGCCATAGATACCAAACCTGAAAAGAGTTGGACAACAATAAAGTCAATGCAGGAATTGAAATTTTTGCAGTTGTATTTTTGGCTTCATTTGAAGGAGTATCATCACTGTGAAGTTTTGAAATGTTTCTATATACCCTATGATCTTGTACATATGTGATCTGATGTTAAGCGTTTATTTGATGCTGTAATAAATTATGAATTTTAGAGAGTTCAGGAAGAGAAAAGGACATTTAGGATTCTGGGCTTAATTGAGTCTGGAATAGAGTATGGGTATTTTGGCATTGGATAGTTTCTAACGTCCTTTGGCTTGGTATAGCACACATAATCTCTCTCTCTCTCTCTCTCTTTTTTTTTTTTTTTTTTTGCATAGACAAATTAGTGCCAGGGAATGATTTTGATTGTTTCACTATGCTTAGCCTACATGAATTTAACACTAATCAGATATGTAACCTTACTAGGATGGGGTTGCTATGTCATAGGAAGTGTGTCACAATGGAGGATTTATGAAAATCTGAGGTCAGGCCAGCTTGGTTAAAACCATCCTCCTGGCAGCCTGTGAAGAGAATAACCTGCCTTCCGTAGCAACTTTAGCACTATGTCATTTTGAATGGTGTCCGAATTTCTGCCATCGTGTTAATAGAAGGAATCTTTAAGTTGTAAGTCAGCCCAAATTGACTGTCATCCTCAATAAGAGTTGTCTTGCTCATGGTGTCTCTTCACTGTCTTGAATCCTTAAGTAACATAGAAAGGGGTACCAGAGACTGGGGTATCATTGTGATAGGTCTATCCATGTTTTTGTTTGTTGGAAATTCGATTCTGGCAGTTTGGATGCTTTAAATGGAGCTTAATATGCTGACGTATTAGCAGCAGGGCAGAGAGTGGTGCTAAGACTGATTTTAAAAGAGGGGGCTTGGCACAGTAGATTTCAGACAAGAGTATTATTAATATGAGGCTTACAAAATATCTTTTGGTATTTTGGTGATGATTAGCGCTTCCTGGTTTGCTTGTCTTAAGAGTTTTCAGGAGGGTAAATTAAAGACATGTAAATTAATATTATAAATAATGTGAGCCTCAATAAGCCCTAGATTAGACTTTGTTATGTTGTTCACTCTTATGTTAAACATTTCAAGAAGTAGAGTAAAATGGGAAACCAAAAGCCCAAAATGGAGGGGATCAAAGGTAGTGTTCACAACAGGGTATCAGGAAGTAGAATGGTGTTAAATCATGTATCCAAAGATACTAAATGGAAGGAACTGAGAATTGACCAGGGGGAAATATCCTCCCTAGCTAGGGATTCTCTTTGTAGATTTTCAGTTGAGAAAGGTATGGTTTATATTATATAGGCCTTTAAATGCTGCAGGTATTTTTTTTCATTTGGACAAAAGAAGATATGATTCTGATTCAAATGGCCAAGTGATGGACGGGGATGGCTGCTGTCAGTTGTAAACATGACTACATATGTTGTGAACTAATATCCATAAGTGGGAGAAAAATCAGAGATCCAGATCATGGGCTAGAAAACTTAGGATTTTGGTCCAAATCATGCCATGGTATTACATTAACTGTGGATAGAGATCTTGAGAATACTGGCTCTGAAAAGCTTTTTGATTATGCATGATAGTATACATCTTTAATCCCAAGAGAGCGAGGCAAGGTAATTTCTGAGTTCAAGGGCAACCAAGAAAAAAGAAAGTAAAGAATAGTTTTCTTTATTTGGTAAAGGTAAAGAAAAGATTAGTTCCAAGCACACTTGTGCACAAATCAAGTGTGTGAGACAAGCAGATCTCTGGTTTCAAGGTTAGTCTACAGATCATGTTCCATGACAGCAATAATTAGGCAGTGAGCAAAAAATTGAGGCTAGGTTGCTGGGATAAATGTCATTGAACTAGGGGCCTTGTTCCAGCACCAACAACTGGTAGAACTTGGAAGTTTTGGGCATGTTGCAATGGCATTAGAATCCAAAATAGTAGAGTTTACTTGGACAGCTGAATCAAGTTATTTTGAGCTAAGAAATTTTCAGTGACTTAGAAACTGCCATCGTTGAGGTATAATATATTGGAAGTATTTTATGAGAGCACCAAGAATCTGTGTTCCAGAGATAGACATCCTGCAGGCAGCTTGATAATTTGTAAGAAACTTCCAGGTGGTACTGAAGGAATGGAGGGATCCTGAAGTGCAGATGAGCCCTGATACTGTCAGTGGCTAGGTAAGGCCATTGGGGAAATTGCTGCTTCACTGTATGTTCAAGTCCAAGGAGTGAAAATTGTTATACAATGAAGTTGAGGATTGGTACCTTGAATACTGCCTAGGAGAGGCTCATGGTGAAAGTGCTGCCTGGTGGAAGCAGAAGAACTGGGTGTATTTGAGAATCCAGTAAAATGGGATGACCAGAGGAAGAGCAGCAACTGTTGAGTTCTATTGGCAGGAACTTATGGTCACACACAAACTAGATTTGTAAGGTGAAACCCAAGCTCTTTTTGTAAGAGCCCAGATGATCCTCAGAGTACCCTGTGCGATGCCTCTTGAGGAAAGCAGCTATCAGGGATTGGAACCAGCACAAGACAAAGGTGACAGTTTCTTTTATACAGCACAAGTGGATTATAGTTTGCAAACCTGAAAAGAGTTGGACATCAATAAAGTCAATGCAGGAATTGAAATTTTTGCAGTTGGACTTTTGACTTCATTTGAAGGATTATCATCACTGTGATGTTTTGAAATATTTATATATACCCTATGATGTTGTACATATGTGATCTGATATTAAGCTTTATTGGATGCTGTAATGAATTTTAGAGAGTTTAGGAGGAACAAAGGACATGTAGGATTGTGAGCTTTGTTGAGTCTGGACTTGACTATGAGTGTTTTGGCATTGGATAGTTCTAAGGTAGTTTGGCTTGGTATAGCCCCATAATCTCATTTTTTTTTTTTTGCAGAGACAAATTAGTGCCAGGGAATGTTTTTGATTGTTTCACTATGCTTATCCTACATGAATTTAGCTCTAATCAGATATGTGCCCTTACTTAGGATGGGTTCGGTTTGTCATAGGAAGGAAGTGTGTCACAATGGAGGATTCATGAAAATCTCAGGTCAGGCCAGCTTGGTTAAAACCGTCCCCATAGCAGCCAGTGTAAGAGAATAACCTGCCTTCCATGACACCTTTAGCACTATGGCATCCTGAATGGTGTCCAAATTTCTGCTATGGTGTTAATAGGAGGAATGTTTAATTTGTAAGTCAGCTCAAATTGACTGTCATCCTCAATAATTGTTGTTTTACTCATGGTGTCTCCTCACTATGATGAATCTTTAACTAACATAGAAGTGGGTACCAGAGACTGCGTTATCATTGTGATAGGTCTGTCCATGTTTTTGTTTGTAGGAAATTCGATTCTGGCAGTTTGGATGCTTTAAATGGAGCTTAATATGCTAAAGTATTAGCAGCAGGTCAGAGGGTGGTGCTAAGAGTGGTTTAAAATAAGGGGGCTTGACACAGTAGATTTCAGAAGAGAGGAGTATTAATATCAGGTTTAGAAAAAATCTTTTCATATTTTGGTGAAAAATAGAGCTTCCTTTTGCGCTTGTATAAGAGTTATCTGGAGGGTAATTTAAAGAGATGTAAATTAATACCATTAATAAAGGGAGCCTCAAAGACACCTAGATTAGACTTTGTTATGTTGTTCACTCTTAGGGGAAACATTTCAAGAAGTAGAGTAAAATGGGAAACCAAAAGCCCAAAATGGAGGGGTTCAAATATAGTGTTCACAACAGGGTATCAGGAAGTAGAATGGTGTTAAATCATGTATCCAAAGATACTAAATGGAAGTAACTGAGAATTGACCATGGGGAAATATCCTCCACAGCTAGTGATTCTCTCTGTAGATTTTCAGTTGAGAAAGGTATGGTTTATATTATATAGGCCTTTTAATGTCGCAGTTATTTGTTTTTTTCATTTGGACAAAAGAAGATATGATCTGACTCAAATGGCCAAGAAATGGACGGGGATGGCTGCTGTCAGTGGTCAACATGACTACATACATTGTGAACTAAAATCCATAAATGGGAGAAAAATCAGAGATCCAGATCATGGGCTAGAAAACAGAGGGTTTTTGTAAAAATCATGCTATGGTATTACAGTAAATTTGGATAGAGATCTTGAGAATACTGGCTCTGAAAAGCTTTGTGCTTATGCATGATAGTATACATCTTTTATCCCAAGAGAGAGAGGCAAGGTAATTTCTGAGTTCAAGGCAAACCTAGAAAAAAGAAAGAAAAGAATAGTTTTCTTCATTTGGTTAAATAATGAAAATATTAGTTCCAACCATGGTAGTGCACAAATCAAGTGTGTGAAACAAGCAGATCTCTGGATTCAAGGTTAGTCTAGATATCATGTTCCATGACAGCAATACTTAGTCATTGAGCAAACCATTAAGACTAGGTTGCTGGGATAAATGCCATTGAACTAGGGGCCAGGTTCCAGCACAAGCAACTGGTAGAACTTTGAAGTTTTGGGCATGTTGCTATGGCTTTAGAATCCAGAATAGTAGAATTTACTTAGATATCTGAATCAAGTTAGCTTGAGCTAAGAAAATGCCAGTGAGTTAGAAAATGTCATTGTTGAGGTAGAGTATATTGGAAGTATTTTATGAGAGTACCAAGAAGCTGTGTTACAGAGATAGCCCTCCTGCAGGCAGCCAGATAATTTGTAAGAATTTTCCAGGTGGTACTGAAGGAAAGAAGTGATACTGAAGAGCAGTTGAGTCCTGGTACTGTGAGTGGCTAGGTAAGTCCATTGGAGAAATTACTGCTTCATTGTCTGTTGAAGTCCAAGGAATGAAAGTTGTTATACAATAAAGTTGAGGATTGGTACCTTGAGGACTGCCTAGCAGAGGCTCATGGTGAAAGTGGTGCCTGGTGGAAGCAGAAGAACTGGGTGTATTTGAGAGTCCAGTAAAATGAGATGACCACAAGGAAGAGCAGCAACTATGGAGTACTATTGGCAGGAGATTATAGTCACACAGAAACTAGATCTGTAAGGTGAAACCCAGGTTCTTTTTGTAAGAGGCCAGATGATCCTCAGTGAACCCTGTGGTGTGCATGTTGAGAAAAGCAGGTATCAGGGATTGGAACCAGCACAAGACAAAAGTGACAGATTTTTTTATACAGCACAAGTGGATTATAGTTTGTAAACGTGACAAGAGTTGGACATGAATAAAGTCAATGCAGGTATTGAAATTTTTGAAGTAGGATTTTTGGCTTCATTTGAAGGAGTATCATCACTGTGAAGTTTTGAAATGTTTCTATATACGCTATGATGTTGTACATATGTGATCTGATGTTAAGCTTTCATTAGATGCTGGAATGAATTTTAGAGAGTTCAGGAAGAGAAAAGGACGTTTAAGATTCTGAGCTTTGCTGAGTCTTGGCATGACTTTGTTTATTTTGGCATTGGATAGTTTCTAAGTTCCTATGGCTTGGTATAGCCTCCATAATCTCATTTTTTTTTTTTTTTTGCAGAGACAAATTAGAGGCTGGGAATGGTTTTGATTGTTTCACTATGCTTAGCCTACATGAATTTAGCTCTAATCAGATTACTGAGGATTGGGATGTTTTGCCATAGGAAGTGTGTCATAATGGAGGATTCATTAAAATCTCAGGTCAGGCCAACTTGGTTAAAATTATCTTCCTGGCAGCCTGTGGAAGAGAGTAACCTGCCTTCCTTGGCACCTTTAGCACTATGTCATCCTGAATGGTGTCCGAATTTCTACCATCCTGTTAATAGGAGAAATATTTAAGTTGTAAGTCAGCCCAAATTGACTGTCATCCTAAATAAGAGTTGTCTTACTTATGGGGTCTGTTCACTGTGATGAATCCTTAACTAAAATAGAAGTGGGTATCATAGACTGGATTATCATTGTGATAGATCTGTCCATGTTTTTGTTTGTAGGAAATTCGATTCTGGCAGTTTGGATGCTTTAAATTGAGATTAATATGCTGAAGTATTAGCAGCAGGGCAGAGAGTGGTGAAAAGAGTGATTTTAAATAAGGGGGCTTGACATAGTAGATTTCAGATGAGAGGAGTATTCATATGAGGCTTAGAAAATATCTTTTCATATTTTGGTGAAGATTAGGGCTTCCTTGTGTATCTTAAGAGTTTGCTGGAGGGTAATTTAAAGAGAGGTAAATTAATACCATTAATAACGGGAGCCTCAAAGAGACCTAGATTAGACTTTGTTCTGTTGTTCACTTTTATGGGAAACATTTCAAGAAGGAGAGTAAAATGGGAAACTTGAAGCCCAAAATGGAAGGGTTCAAATATAGTGTTCACAACAGGGTATCAGGAAGTAGAATGGTGTTAAATCATGTATCCAAAGATACTAAATGGAATCATGCCGTGGTATTACAGTAACTTTGAATAGAGATCTTTAGAATACTGACTCTGAAAAGCTTTGTGTTTATGCATGATAGTATACATTTTAATCCCAAGAGAGAGATGCAAGGTAATTTCTGAGTTCAAGGCGAACCCAGAACAATGAACGTAAAGAACAATTTTATTTATTTGGTAAAGGTAAAGAAAAGATTAGTTCCAAGCACGGTTGTGCACAAGTCAAGTGTGTGAGACAAGCAGATCTCTGGTTTCAAGGTTAGTCTACAGATCATGTTCCATGACAGCAATACTTAGGCAGTGAGCAAACCATTGAGACTAGGTTGCTGGGATACTTGCCATTGAAAGTGGTGTCTGGTGGAAGCAGAAGAACTGGGTGTATTTGAGAGTCCAGTAAAATGGGATGACCACAAGGAAGAGCAGCAACAGTAGAGTACTGTTGGCAGGAGCTTATGGTCAATCAGAAACTAGAGCTGTAAGGTGAAACCCAAGCTCTTTTTGTAAGAGCACAGATGATCCTCAGTGAACCCTGTGGGATGAATGTTGAGGAAAGCAGCTATCAGGGATTGGAACCAGCACAAGACAAAGGTGACAGTATCTTGTATTCAGCACAAGTGGATTATACTTTGCAAACCTAAAAAGAGTTGGACATCAGTAAAGTCAATACAGGAATTGAAATTTTTGCAGTTGGATTTTATTCTTCATTTGAAGGAGTATCATCACTGTGAAGTTTTGATATGTTTATATATACCCTATGATGTTGTACATATGTGATCTGATGTTAAGCTTTTATCTGATGCTGGAATGAATTTTAGAGAGTTTAGGAGGAGCAAAGGACATTTAGGATTGTGAGCTTTGTTGAGTCTGGACTAGATTATGGGTATTTTGGCATTGGATAGTTCTAAGGTCCTTTGGCTTGGTATAGCCCCCAGAATCTCATTTTTTTTTTTTTTGCAGAGACAAATTAGTGCCAGGGAATGGTTTTGATTGTTTCACTATGCTTAGCCTACATGAATTTAGCACTAATCAGATTACTGAGGATGGGGTCACTTTGTCATAGGAATTGTGTCACAATGGAGGATTCATGAAAATCTCAGGTCAGGCCAGCATGGTTAAAACCATCCTGGCAGCCTGTGGAAGAGAATAACCTGCCTTCCTTGGCACCTTTAGCACTATGTCATCCCGAATGGTGTCCGAATTTCTGCCATCGTGTTAGTAGGAGGAATCTTTAAGTTGTAAATCAGCCCAAATTGACTGTCATCCTCAATGAGAGTTGTCTTACTTATGGGGTCTCTTCACTGTGATGAATCCTTAACTAACATAGAGTGGGTACCAGAGACAGGGATATCATTGTGATAGGTCTGTCCATGATTTTGTTTGTAGGAAATTTGATTCTGTCAGTTTGCCATGGTATTACAGTAATTTGGATAGAGATCTTGTGAATACTGGCTCTGAAAATCTTTGTGTATATGCACAATAGTATACATCTTTAATCCCAAGAAAGAGAGGCAAGGTAATTTCTGAGTTCAAGGCCAATCTAGAACAAAGAAAGCATAGAATAGTTTTCTTTATTTGGTAAAGGTAAAGAAAAGATTAGTTCCAAGCACAGTGGTGCACAAATCAAGTGTGTGAGACAACCAGATCTCTGGGTTCAAGGTTAGTCTACAGATCATGTTCCAAGGCAGCAATACTTAGGCAGTGAGCAAACCATTGAGGCTAGGTTGCAGGGATCAATGCCATTGAACTAGGTGCTGTGTTCCAGCAACTGATAGAAGTTGGAAGTTTTGGGCATGTTGCTATGGCTATAGAATCCAGAATAGTAGAGTTTACTTGGACAGCTTAATCAAGTTAGTTTGAGCTAAGAAATTGCCAGTGATTTAGAAACAGTCATTGTTGAGGTATAATATATTGGAAGTATTTTATGAGAGCACCAAGAAGCTGTGTTCCAGAGATAGCCCTCCTGCAGGCAGCCAGATAATTTGTAAGAATCTTCCATGTGGTACTGAAGGAATGGAGGGATCATGAAGTGCAGTTGAGGACTGATACTGTGAGTGGCAAGGTAAGGCCATTGTGGTAATTGCTGCTTCAGTGTCTGTTGAAGTCCAAGGACTGAAAGGGGTTATACAATGAAGTTGAAGATTGGTACCTTGAAGACTGCCTAGGAGAGGCTCATGGTGAAAGTGCTGCCTAGTGGAAGTATAAGAACTGGGTGTATTTGAGAGTCCAGTAAAATGGGATGACCCCAAGGAAGAGCAGCAACAGTGGAGTACTATTGGCAGGAGCTTATGGTCACACAGAAACGAGCTGTAAGGTGAAACCCAAGCTCTTTTTGTAAGAGCACAGATGATCCTCAGTGAACTCTGTGGGATGAATGTTGAGGAAAGCAGCTATCAGGGATTGGAACCAGCACAAGACAAAGGTGACAGTATCTTGTATTCAGCACAAGTGGATTATACTTTGCAAACCTAAAAAGAGTTGGACATCAGTAAAGTCAATGCAGGAATTGAAATTTTTGCAGTTGGATTTTTGGCTTCATTTGAAGGAGTATCATCACTGTGAAGTTTTGAAGTGTTTATATATACCCTATGATGTTGTACATATGTGATCTGATGTTAAGCTTTTATTTGATGATGGAATGAATTTATAGAGTTTAGGAGGAGCAAAGGACATTTAGGATTCTGAGCTTTGTAGAGTCTGGACTAGTCTATGGTCATTTTCCCATTGGATAGTTCTAAGGTCTTTTGGCTTGGTATAGCCCCCATAATCTCATTTTTTTTTTTGCAGAGACAAATTAGTGCCAGGGAATTCTTTTGATTGTTTCACTATGCTTAGCCTACATGAATTTATCACTAATCAGATATGTGGCCATACTGAGGATGTTCTCGCTTTGTGATAGGAAGTGTGTCACAATAGAGGATTCATGTAAATCTCAGGTCATGCCAGCTTGGTTATAACCATCCTCCTGGCAGCCTGTGGAAGAGACTAACCTGCCTTCCTTGGCACCTTTCGCACTATCTCATCCTGAATGATGTCCGAGTTTCTGCCATGGTGTTATTAGAAGGAATCTTTAAGTTGTAAGTCAGCCCAAATTGACTGTCATCCTCAATAAGTGTTGTCTTACTCATAGGGTCTCTTCACTGTGAGGAATCCTTAACTAACGTAGAAGTGGGTACCAGAGACTGGATTATCATTGCGATAGGTCTGTCCATGTTTTTGTTTGTAGGAAATTCGATTCTGGCAGTTTGGATGCTTTAAAGTAGCTTAATATGCTGAAGTATTAGCAGGAGGGCTGAGAGTGGTGCTAAGAGTAACGTTAAATAGGGGGGCTTTGCACAGTAGATTTCACAAGAGAGGAGTATTAATATCAGGTTTAGAAAATATCTTTTCATATTTTGGTGAGGAATAGGGCCTCCTTGTGCGCTTGTCTTAAGAGTTTTCTGGAGGGTAATTTAAAGAGATATAAATTAATACCATTAATAAAGGGAGCCTCAAAGACACCTAGATTAGACTTTATTCTGTTGTTCACTCTTATGGGAAACATTTCAAGAAGTATAGTAAAATGGGAAACATAAAGCCCAAAATGGAGTGTTTCAAATATTGTGTTCAAAACAGGGCATCAGGAAGTAGAATAGTGTTAAATCATGTATTCAAAGATATTAAACTGAAGTAACAGAGAATTGACCAGAGGGAAATATCCTCCCCAGCTAGGGATTCTCTTTGTAGATTTTCAGTTGAGAAAGGGATGGTTTATATTATATAGGTGTTTTAATGCTGCAGTTATTTTTTTTTTCATTTGGACAAAAGAAGATACGATTCTGAACCAATTGCCAAAGAGATGGACGACGATGGCTGCTGTCAGTTGTTAACATGAGTACATATGTTGTGAAGTAAAATCCATAAATGGGAGAAAAATCAGTGATCTACATCATGGGCTAGAAAACAGAGGGTTTTTGTCCAAATCATGCCGTGGTATTACAGTAACTTTGGATAGTGATCTTGAGAATACTGGCTCTGAAAATCTTTGTGTTTATGCACGATAGTATATATCTTTAATCCCAAGAGAGAGAGGC
>NW_021617476.1:0-1624 GCF_004785775.1 Grammomys surdaster | reverse complement strand
CATTGTGGGGTGGGTAGAAGAGCACTCTCAAATAAGGAGGTTGGAGGAACCAAGGGAAAGAGGGTTTACAGAGGAGGAACCTGGAAGTGGGATAGTATTTGAAATGTAAATAAGATAAGGAATAAAAAAAAAGAAAATTGTACTTTGCAGAAGCTAGGATAAATAAGTGATCAATCTGTAATGAAATTTGAAAAAGTTGATCTCTAAACAATGTTTTTTATGGTTACAATTTGATTCAGAGTGACAATATGTAGCCTTGGTCAGGTATACATTTATGATGTAACAGACATTGACATGGAAACCAGTAAATAGTTCTATTTCAGCATCCTAAATGAAAAGATAAATAATCATGTTTTAGAACTAAACCAATTGTCAAAAAGTAAATAAAAAATTTCTCCACAACAACAGCTCTATATACACTTGAAACCTTTTGCAGTTTTTCAAGTCATAAGAGAGGGAACATCTTAAAGTAATTGTAAGATTTAAATACTGCAACTAATTTATGTATAGAAATATAATTCCTTGTTCTGAATATTTAATTTTTTGAACTTTAAAGACTTGAATCAAGCTAGATTAGTGGTAAGGAGAGACATCAGAGAATATTGCACTGATTACTCTTCCAAAGAAAGCACAGAAATGTAATGAAAACACAATGAAACATTATGATTTTAACCAGAAAAATTATGATTTTCCCTCTTTTGGTGGTCTGTAGACAAGTTTCCATAAACACAAAGTGGGAACATTGAAAGAAAGAATCAGGAAGCCAATAAGAAGTATACTCTTACCCACAAACAATAGATTGTTGTAATTCTCCAACATCACATCCATGTACAATGCCCTCTGACCAAAATCGAGACATTCCCATTCCTCCAGTGAGAAGTCCACAGCCACATCCTTAAAGGTTAATGGACCCTGGAATGGAAAATTACCTATTTGATACTGGACCAAAATCTTTCCTTTGTTACAAAATAATTAAGATATACTTCATGATACAAATGATTGAAGAAAATATTGAAGCACAAATGTTTTCAAAAAGTTCTATGGAGAAGTGTCTGAAGTTGTGAATTGCTGCTCTTCCACAGACAATGTATACAATGACTTAATATAATGCTCACATTTAGAAAGGCTCTCGCCTTCATGAATTTTCTATGATTTATTGAGACATTAGCAGTAAATGAAAGATTGGCCACCATTACTACATTTGAAAATTTTGTGTGCAGTTTGATTTGTAGAATATCTTTTAAAGTCCTCTATTATGATATTTGTTTCTCAGCACCCACAATGCACTACACAATGGAATGTTAAAACCAGTTCTTTAAAATCCAATGATCTCTTCTGAACACTACTGGAAGGAGGAATAAACAGCACATAGGCATACATTCAGGCATAGGTAACCAATATATTTTGAAAAAAAATGAACTTTAACTTTAGTAAAAAATATTTTGTAAAACACTAAGACTTTGTATCTCTGTTTCTCCGAGAGTGCATGATATAATTATTTCAAAAGCAGTGATCATTTATGGAATATAACATATACATTTGATGTCGATACGCAGTAACATAACTTTATAAAATACGGGTTGAATCAAATAGAATCCCAGTGTGACATTATAAATTGTCAAAT
>NW_021617475.1:4757-8556 GCF_004785775.1 Grammomys surdaster | reverse complement strand
ATGTATATGTATATGTATATGTATATGTATATGTATATGTATATGTACATGTATATGTATATATATATATGTTTATTTCTGGGGTACTTTGTTTGTTTTTCCTTTTTTGCTTAATATCAGCTTGAAAGTCATTCCATGTTAGTTCACAGAGCTCACCTAGCCATCTTCCCTGCTTCTGAGCTCTCCGCTGTGTGGATACTGTAGTTCACTAACCAGTCTCCATGGTAGGGGACTTAGGCTGCTCGTGTGTATTTTTGTAATGACAAATAATGCTGCAATAAATAACCTTGAGTGTGGGTATTTTTGTTCCATTAGAGGAAGTACCATGCAGAGACAGAAACCACACAGCAATTAAAATAGAGGAAGCTTAATGCTAAAAATTATAAAACCCTGATAGAATAACATAAAGAAGTAAAGAACTACAAAGGTTGGCTAACATTTTCTACGATGGGACAGACTGTAAATATATTGGCCATACTCTCTCTGTCACAGCCATGAAATGCTCTATAGACAGTACATAAACAAATGGGCCTGGCTGAGATCCCAAACAATTTTATTTCCAAAACAGGTGGTGAGTTAGACTTAAGCAGCTGACCATAATTCTCCAAACTGTGCTATAAAGAATGTTCCAGTGCAGAGGAAGGGTACCAAGGCAGCAGAGCCAGCTAGGGGACTTCCACTGTCTGTCAGGGTAGAAGCCACTTGGAAACAAGCGGCAAATTCTTGGATGGAGAAGAAATTGAAGGAGGAATCTCCCACTAATCTGATCCACATTTGGTGGGGGTGGGGGAGAGCAGGAAACGCCTTTCTGGCATACAAGCCCACAAAAATGGTCACAGACAGGCCTGGAGTACTGCGTAGCACTCTAGTTGTCTACTAGACCCAGTTTGAGACCGGGCGCTCTGACACTACCTGCCCAACGCTATCCTTCCGCACAGGCACCACAGGCTCTGAGTGAACAGCTAAGTAAAAGCCAAACCCAGCCTGGCGAACTAGAAATTGTCCCTTTTCCTTCTGCAATGTCTCTCTGGCGCCCTCTACTGACAAAGCTTAATATCCATTACCGCAGAGAAGCTCCGGAGGATGGATCAACAGTGAAAAGGCTCCTGGGGTAATTTGCGAATCAACTGAACAAACCTATTCTGTAAGAGTTATCATACGGAATCCTTGAACAAAGCATGTTTCCAAACTCTTCTTTTTTTTTGTCAATATGAAAATTGTGAAGTTTTACCTCTGTGTAATTTTAAATTAAATGTATTGGTAAACTTGAATATCTTTGTATATACTGAGCTTTCTGTGAATGTTTGCATCTCTTGCCACGGCAATTCAGACGGCTATGTATAGCGCTCTGTTGAATAGTGACTGTACACTTTAAAATCAAAAGCCCCCTGAAATTTAAAAAAAATAATTTTTAGATTTATTTATTTTTTATTTTATGTGTATAAGTGTCTTCTTATTATTTCTTTTTTGGCTTTTTGGGGGTTTTGCCTCCATGTATGTATGTATGTGCATTGCGTGCATGTCTCTTGCCTGCTTAAGTTGGAAGATGGAGTCAGATCTCCTGGACCTAGAGTAAATAGATAATTGTGAGTGCTGGGAACCGAACCTGGGTCCTCTGCAAGATTTCTAAACTCTGAACTATTGAGCTGCCTTTCCAGCCTTCCACTGCTGTTTTAATAGAGCCCAAGGCCTACCACGCGTAGCTGTAAAGAAAATTTATGTTTAAAACCATACTTATAAGAAATAAATGACTGGGTGATTTCCTGGTTCCCAAAGAGATCTCTTTCAGTAGGCTTTCCTCCTATTACTTTGTGATCCCACACTATCAGCTAAACAGCATCTATTGTGAGTTCTTGTTGCTTAAGCTTCCAAACTGCATTTAAAATTACAATTTAGTTGATCAGAAATGTATTGGCTTATAAACCCAGAGAACATCTGAACTGAATATAGTTCTCGGTGCCTCCAGTTTGTCTCCTTCTGTGGAACTTGGCCAAGTCCAGCGCAAGGACCCAGCGTGGCTTGTTTCCATTATTCCATTTGAAAGCAACTCACAAGACAGACTTCAAAGTTTTGTGAGCATTGCTTCAGTCTGCAAAACCACTGTTGCTGTTTTAAAATCCACATCTCAAATATTAGTTTCTAATATTACATTTAAAAGATATTAGGTTGGTTTAGTGTTTGGGTTTTTTGGTGTTGTTTGATAGGTTCTCAAATGGATGTTTTCTTGTCGTCTTATCTCCTGTGGCCTATTATGGTTACTGATACCAAAACCATCTTAGAAACTCCTACAAAGAAGCAGATAAAAGAATACACAATTTAAAATGTATCTTTGTCCCTGTAGGCTCATTCTCCAAGAGGTTTTTTTTCCCCTCTGGTACATATTTAATTAAATAAAATGCATAGTGCTTAGCAGTTGCCATTTTGGCATAGTCTATTTAAGGTTGATTACATTTTCTGATATTTGTGAATATTTGTATTAAAAATAGTGAAAGGGCTGACTGAAGTTGGGCAGAAAGCAAGTATTCAATGACTAACTTTCAGGAAGGCTGCACAACAACTTTATTATCTAATGGTAAAGGTTTAAACTGATTGCTAGAACATCTCTGGAAAGTAACTTCTGCATTCTAACATGCAATTATTGTCATCAGAAGATAAAAGATATGCAAAGATATTTCTGCAGAAACACCTACATATTAATTGGCATAGTGATTGAAAATTAGTAAAAGCTACTTAACAATTTATATTTAATAACAACAATTTAATGCTATCCACCATAGGGATTGGTTAAATAGAAACATTACATCGCTACGGTGGTGTGGCAGGAATACTGGCACACAGTATCCATCCTATTGTTTGTTTTCAATCCAAAGAGCCTGTATTGTATGGCATAACATATGTTTCATTCATAATACTGAATTTCCTAGCTCCTAGTTCAGAAAACTATGGCCAATGAGCTAACAGCAGAAGACCTCAGGTGGAACTTTCAAGTGGTAGAATTGCTGGCTAGATCCAGATGCCTTTGTTGACTGACTGACTGACTGACTGACCTTGATTTTTTGAGCCAGTCTCACTGTAGTCCAGGCTGACCTAGAACTTTGGATCGACTTTCCTGCCTCTGCTTCCTGTGAGCTGGCACTGCAGGCATTCTAGTCCCCAGGGAAAACTAGATATCTTGATCACTAAGATGATGGCTTGGACTGCCACAGCTGTGTGGGACTAAGAGAGGACAATGAAGGGACTAAAATTCTGACATCTTTGAACCATTGTCCCAAAGCCAGAAACCACATTTCTCTGATATATGAAGGAAACAAAATTATTATTTATACCTGATAAACTCTGATTAACAGAGGAAGGCAAAAACAATTCCTGACGCAGATGCGAGATTTTGCAAACATTTAAAAATTGACTTTCTGCAAAATATAATAATATTCTAAATTGGGAAGTCAGGCTGTAAAACTGTATGTTTTGTTCATAAAATATACATTACATATAAATAATTAAGATTGTAAAATTCATTAAAATGTTTGTAGTTGGGTTTCTGAGAACTGGGTTATTTATTGCTGTTTATACGTTTTATGTTTTAAAAACTTTCAACTATGAGAGTTTTTTAAAAATCAAATGTATTTTATTAATCCTTTGAGAATTTCATGGAATATATTTTGATCATATTTTGTCTCCTATTTTTCCCCCAGTTCTCCCAGATGCACCTCACCTCTCTATCCCTTCCCAACTTGATGTCTTCTTTAAAAAGATTTTGTTATTGACTGAGAATTTCATACATGCTTTGACCAAGTCAGTC